>NC_086320.1:273709728-273802228 GCF_036172605.1 Pelobates fuscus | reverse complement strand
ACCTCGCAATCCATCCTGAATGACTGAAAGGACGTGTAGTTACCATCAAATCTGTCGGGCATGATGACAAAGGGTTCCGGAGCTGGATGTACTGCGCCTTTAAGAGAAAAAATGTCTTGCTGCAACTCCGAAACAGTTTGGGCCAGGCTGGACACTTGCTGGAGTGAGGGTGAGCACATTTCTGCGGACTCCATATTGGTCAAGTCTTTTGTCAGGGTCTTACCTGAGTTGGGAGTCTGTAGCGCAGATATGTTGCTCACCCTTGCAGATAGCCACAGACCAAGGTGGTCAGGTAAGAATTCACCCGGCCTGTGGGTCTGTGCATGGGGGCTGTGCAGGATGCAGTACCAAATACGCAGGACAGGCAAGGACTGAAGCAGCAGGATAGTCGAGGGATAGCCGAGGTCAAAGGATGCCAGAAGTCAGAATAAACGTAGTCAGAAGCCGAGGTCAAATATAAGAAGCAGATAAACTGGAACACTGGTACGACACAGGAACACTAGATCAAAGACTTGACCCTGAGCACAGGAAAAGGCTGGGTTTAAATACCCTGCTGATGACTGATGAGAGTCAGGTGAGACACAGCCAAGTCAAGGTGCAACCCCCGGTGTATTAGCCATGCCAGGATGAACAGGACCGGACTCAGTAGTCTCTGTGTAAAGCTGCTGTGGCTCAGAGGTAGAAATCAGGACTAGGACTGATAAGTTCCCCGGTTCAAGTCCCCTGTTGGGAATTCCAGGAGCGACCACGTCTGGCTGTCTGTCTAACAGGTGAGTACCCTGACACCCCCTCCCTTCTTATCCACTGTCTACCCTATGTTCTTCTTAGTCCCCCCTGCCTGTGTCCTTCTTATTCCCCCCACCCCATGTCCTTCTTACTCCCCCTCCCTGTGTCCTTCCCTCCCCGTGTGCTTCTTACTCCCCCTCCTCCTCCCTGTGTCCTTCTTATTCCCCTCCCCATTTCCTTCTTACTCCCACCTTCCCCTGTCCTTCTTACCCCCCCTCCCTTTGTCCTTCTTACTCCCCCTCCCCCTCCCTGTGTCCTTCTTATTCCCTTCCCCGTGTGCTTCTTACACCCCCCTCCCTTCTTATCCACTGTCTACCCCATGTCCTTCTTAGTCCCCCCTCCCCTCCCTGTGTCCTTATTCCCCCACCCCATGTCCTTCTTATTCCCCCTTCCCCTGTCCTTCTTACTCCCCCCTTCCCCTGTCCTTCTTACTCCCCCCTTCCCCTGTCCTTCTTACTCCCCCTCCCCCTTCCTGTGTCCTTCTTATTCCCCTCCCCGTGTGCTTCTTACTCCCCCTCCCTTCTTATTCCACTACCCAATGTCCTTCTTAGTCCCCCATCCCCCTCCCTGTGTCCTTCTTATTCCCCCACCCCATGTCCTTCTTACTCCCCCCTCCCTTCTTATGTTATTCCACTACCCCATGTCCTTCTTAGTCCCCCCTCCCCCTGTCCTTCTTACTCACCCTCCTTCTTACTCCCCCCTGTCCTTCTTACTCCCCCCTCCCTGTGTCCTTCTTATTCCCCCACCCCATGTCCTTCTTACTTCCCCCCTCCCTTCTTATTCCACTACCCCATGTCCTTCTTAGTCCCCCCTCCCCGTGTCCTTCTTACTTCCCCCTCCCCCTCCCTGTGTCCTACTTACTCTCCCCCTCCCTGTTTTTTTTTTTTTACTCCCTACCCTACCTTAGGTAATTCAGTCCTCCGGCTCCTTCCCTGGACCCTGTTGCGTGGCTGAGCTCCTCGCTCTCTACCTCCAGCCCTGGCTGTCACTCAGTGCGTGGTACAGGTCAGGAGATTCAGACAGTTTCCTGTTCCCGGCCGCGGCCAGACTAAAAGGAAGTGAGCACTCAGTGTACACTTCATGTCAGTCCGGCCGGGAACAGGAAACTGAATCCCCTGTTCCTGTACCGCGCGGTACCCGGCCGGACTGAGTGACAGGCAGGAGGTAGAGGAGGAGAGCTCGGCCACGCTACAGAGCAGCAGTCAGCACTCAGCAGAGGAGGAACTCGGGAGGTAACCAGGAGTGCTGCAGCCGCCTGAGGCTCTCTATAGAGCGCTCAGGCGGCTGCAGCCTTAAAGGAAGCAAAACAAGCACCGGCTCTGCTTGGGGCCCCGGGCCAGCTCGGGGCCCCAAGCAATTGCTTGTTTAGCCTGTCTGGTAGCGACGGGCCTGACTATGGACACCTATTGCAGCCATGTGACCACTCTTTCAGAGCGGTCACATGGCCTGTGGGGTCCTAATTTGCAGAGGGGGGACTGTCTGGGATGTCAGACAGTCCCGCCAGATGGAGAGGAACACCGATCGCCGGCTGGGGGAACGGCATTGATCAGGTAAGTAAGTAGGAATTCCGCGGAAGTACTAGGTACGTCCAAGGTCCTTAAGGACCATTTTTGTCGGACGTATCTAGTATGTCAGAGATTGGGAAGAGGTTAAGACTGTCCACTTCAACCAACTAAGATAATGGAAAACAAAGCAAGCAGCCAGCTTCTCAAATGCTTCTCAAGACCACTTCATTAGCAGAATCAAGTATAAACATTTTTTTCATGTAATTTCGAAAATAAAATTTAGCCTCATTCACCCACATTTATACCCCAAGAATGATTACCAGCTTCTGTAGAGGAATGCATTTCTCTATTAGAGCCAAGCCTGCTGTCAATCAGTAATGGAAGTTTCAATAGATCATATTCCTACCATGTGATAGCAGGGAGGAGTGAACTTTACCATTTCACACTTGGCTTCACATTATATATAACTGTATTAACTAATTGTGGGAATTTTGCTGAATTGCAGACATTCCTTTTAAATCCTGTTTCCACTTTTAGTAAGCTGTTCTGCTAGTAATCCCATCAGAGTTCATATAAATACCTCCAGGCAAGGTACTTGACCATTTCTTTATTTTGTTCAAAACTAATGTATGTAAGAACATTTTTATTATTTCTTTTATAATAAGATTTTGCGCTCTATGTGAAAATATGCAAGATAAACAACACTGAATACTTTATAAAGCATTTTGTTTCCCAAATATTTTTTTATAATGGTTGAACAAATAAGTCAAGAATAAAAATGGTGTAAATTGACATAATTTAGATTTTTAGGTTTGTCTGAAAAGCAATCTATAAACAAAATTGCTGTTTAATTATACATTTATATGGTAGTTATGCATCCCTTGCTTCAAATAAATGTTATGCTAATATTTCTTTTCAAGGAAACAAATGCTCAATAGTAAAGGGGTTCAGCTGACTAAAACTTATCTTCAAATTAAGAAACTTATTTCTTAAGAATGAAGACACACTTCGCTGTATTCTCTGAAGTCATTTTAACACTAAGTACCTGAACCTCCAGTTATACTTGGCCAGGTGTAAGATTCTGCCTATTAATTATACAAAATATTTTTAAACTACAATTTACTATAAATGGAATTGATGTAACTTCCATGGCTATGATAACTAATTTGTAGAGTAAAAAACAATAGAAGCTTTCAAGGTTAAATTTCCATGACACTGAGTGATTTCCAAACCAATGAGGTCCCTGGAGCAGATAAACAAGAAGAATTGCAGATTATGTTAACGTAGTGTACGTATAATCTTAATTTTAATAATGACAGGAGGCGAGTATTTTGCATAACTTTCTTTACTTATGCCTCCAGCAGCACAAGTCAATCAATCAAAAAAAACTTTAACCAATCCTAGGCCAACATAGCCTGCATATAAGTCTTTGGTGGGCGTGTCTATTCCTCTTTCTTTGATGTGAGAAGTCCTGTAACGTCAGGTTGTGAGGTATCTTTTAAACTGGAACTCTGTAACTTGAACGAACGTAGCTTGGATTGGAGCTTGATGGATATTGTTGTCCGGCTCCCAAGTCATCTTATGCTGGAAAAAAACGGAAATAGGTGAAAGATGTGGAAGTGAACTATTGTCCGCATGCAACCTAGACCTGATTCAGTTACTAAACATGACTAAGTATTAGGTTATAGTATTGACAGTACTATGAGTAGTTAACTAGTAAATTCTATACTGTTTACGTGAGGTTTATGCTAGGAATGTAACAGTCTGTCATGATGTCACAATTGTCTGTAAAATGCTATGAACAGCGAGTATCAAGGGGGGGAACAATCTCAAGATCTATGGGGGGGAAAATACTCGCCTCCTGTCATTATTAAAATTAAGATTATACGTACACTACGTTAACATAATCTGCAATTTTATTACATGACAGGAGGCTTCCTATTTTGCATTTTTAACGCTGCGGTAACAACGAAAAAGATGCGTGAGATGTCTGTCGAAAGTAGAAAACTCGGAAGGTGTTTTCTCTAGTCCAATCTGCCGAGCGCAGGATGTCCGTGAGTGAAGCTCCCGCCGAGTATGCACGCGAAGCCGCCGCCCCGCGTACCGAGTGGGCCCCGAAATTCGGTTCTACCCCTGCAAGGGATAAGAGCCATCGTACCCATCTGGCCAACGTAGTGGTAGTTACTGGTTTGTATGGTTTGGTATAAGATACCAGAAGTTGACCTGATCGGTAAAAACGGAGTGGTTCGGTAACTTCTACGTACCGAAGCAAAGTGGTCACGACGCATAGCCGCGGAACCGTCGGAAAAAATGGATAAGACACGGATGTGGAGTCCGTCTTAGTCCTGCGAGATACCGAGAAGGTAACCCCTACTGGTGTAATAGTGAAACCATCTATGTCGAAAGCCCTAACGTCTGCGACCCTACGAAACGAAACTAAACATAGGAGGAGAGTTAGTTTGGCTGATAGTTGTCTCAGTGACAAGGTCTCGTTGTCAGGCCAGTTCCTAAGGAATCGGATAACTATATCAACGTCCCAAAGAGTGTTATACTTCGGTACCGGAGGTCTGGCTAGTCTGATGCCCCGCAGTAGCCGGCATACCAGAGTGTTCTGACCCACTGGTGTACCGTCTATCGGGGTGTGGGCCGCCGATATGGCGGATCTGGTGATATTAATTGAGCGGAATGCTCTGCCTTCTGAGAACAGGTTTGACAGGAAATTTAGAATGCAGGGAATAGGTGCTGTAAAGGGATCAAGGTCCCTTTCCATGCACCAGCGGTTCCATGTGTTCCATGCGGATAGGTAGCTACGTCTAGTGCCCGGTGCCCAGGAGTCCCATAACAGGTCTCTAGTCGTCTGCGATAGGCCTGAGACGTTCCAGGATCCCCGGAAAGACTCCAGGCTACCAGTTCCAGCCGGTCTTGTGTAATCAACGGATGAGGTTCCCCGTCTGGGTTCACCAGGAGGAATGGGAACACTGGTAATAGTAGCGGATGGTCCTGTGATAGAGCTAGTAGGTCCGGGAACCATGCTTGGCTCTTCCATAACGGTGTGATCAGAATCAGAGAGGTCCCCGCTCTGCGTAGGTGGTGGAGGACTCTCGCCAGCATCGAGAAAGGTGGGAATGCGTAAGCTCCTGACTGTGGCCATTGTTGCAGGAACGCATCCACTGCTTCGCTTTGAGGGTCCGGGAGCCAACTGTAATATCTCGGTAGTTGAGTGTTCGTCCGTGATGCGAAGAGGTCTATGTGTAGCGGACCTCGTATCTGCCTTATCCTGCGGAAGATGGTGGTGTCCAGGCGCCAGTCGCTGCTGTCTCTCCAGTGTCGAGAGAACCAGTCTGCAGTGAGGTTGTTGGCACCCGGTAGATATTCTGCCTTGATCGTGATGTTGCGGGGTAGGCAGAATCGATAGATGTCCCTCGTCGCTTCCGTCAGGGCCCGTGATCTGGCTCCGCCCAGGTGGTTTATGTACTGGACTGCCGAAATGTTGTCCATGCGCAGGAGTATGCAGCAATTGGACATGTTCTTGGCCAAACTCCGGATCGCGAAGGAGCCCGCTATCAACTCCAGGCAGTTGATGTGTAGGAGTTTTTCTTCCTCCGACCATGGCCCTCCGGTGGACGCCTGTGTGCAGTGGGCTCCCCAGCCCCATAGGCTGGCGTCTGACTCCAAGACAAAGTCCGGATTCGGACCGAATATGGCTCTGCCGTTCCAGGCTTCCATGTGCAGGAGCCACCATCTGAGTTCCGTCCGTATTTCTGCTGACACTGGGATCCAGTGGTCGTATGTCTGACCTTGTCTCAAGTGATATGCCTTCGCCCGTTGCATGGCCCGGTAGTGTAGCGGTCCCGGGAAGATCGCTTGTATGGAGGACGATAAAAGGCCTACCATTCGGGCTAGGAGGCGAAGCGGTATTGAGTCTTTTCGAAGTACCCGGCGTATCTCTTTCCGTATTGCCGCAATCTTCGCAGTGGGTAAACGGAGGGTACATGTCCCCGAGTCTATTTCGAATCCCAGGAACTGAACCACCTTGGCAGGTTGTAGAGAAGATTTTTCTCTGTTTATGATGAAGCCCAAAGATTCCAGCAAGAGCACTATGAATCTCGTTTGAGAGTGAAGCCTGGGCGCTGATTCGCAGAAAATCAAAATATCGTCCAGGTATATTAGGCAGCGGATGCCTTTCTCCCTTAGGTAAGCCATTACCGGCTTCATGAGTTTCGTAAAGCACCATGGTGCTGAGCTGAGGCCGAATGGGAGACAGGTGAATTGGTAGGAAAGGTGGTTCCATGTGAAGCGGAGGAAAGGACGGCTGACGCAGGCTATCGGTACCGATAGGTAGGCGTCCTTTAAGTCTAGTCGAGTGAACCAGTCGTGTTGCAATAGTAGGTCTCTTAGAAGGTGGATTCCTTCCATTTTGAAATGCCTGTATGTGACGAAAACGTTCAGTTGCCGTAGGTTGATGACTGGTCTGTAGTCTCCTGTTTTCTTTTGGACTACGAAGATGTTGCTGAAGAAACCCGTATCGTCCGGGGCGACCTCCACCGCCCCTTTGTCGAAGAGGGTTTGAATCTCCTTGTCTATGATTCCTGTGAGTGTTGCCGACGCTCTTATTGGAGGTGGGCGTCGGTCTTGTACCGGGGTGTCTGAGAACTCGATCTCGTAGCCGGTTACCGTATTGAGGATCCAGCTGTCCGAAGATATCTTCTCCCATTCCTGTGAAAAGAGAGACAGTCTGCCTGCAGTTATGTGGGAAAAGAGACAGGGTGTGTCGGGGATGCTCACCTGTATTGAAACGTCCGCGTCCGCGGGTGCGGGTACCTCTGGAACGGAAAGATCCTCTCTGGAAGTTGGTTCTTGAGGTTGGGAAGAAGGCTTGAGATGACTGGTATCTGGGGCCTGTAGGCCAGAAGCGGCTGGTGGCTCGGCCCCTTTGGCGACCAGCCCTGCCAAAAACTCCACGGCGTGGTGTGGTGGTGCGAAAAACTTGCCTGATGGAGGTCTGAGCCTTATTCAGAGTGGTGAAGATGCTTACATGTTTCTTGAGTTCAGTTATGAAAGAGTCACCGAAAAGTTGACCGTTCGCCAGCGGTCCCATTTCTTTTTTACCCAGCTCCATCAGTTTTGGGTCCATCTTGAGTAATGCAGTTCTGCGGCGTTCTGCGCACATTGCCGCGTTGGTGTTACCCAGCATACAGATGGCCCATTGCGCCCATTCACGTATAGTGTGGGCATCCAGTGTGGTGCCCTGGGATAGGGCTAAGTCGGCCAAGTATAGCATTTTTGCTAGAGGGCCCAGGATGTCTAAGAGTTTGTCTTGGGATTCCCTAAGGCCCTTCTCTATCCCTTTTCGCGGGTCCCGACCTGCACGGGACATGAACAGGGATACGGTAGTATCAAATTCCGGGGTTAGTGCGATTTTATCTGGTAGTGTGGGTCTTGGGCATTCTGCCCGTAGTCTCGCCCTTACTTCTTTGTCCATTGGCTTTCTCAGCCAGAAATGGACGAACTGAGTCAGGTGTTCTGGCAATCCCCATTCCGTATATCTTGGATGTCGGATCGTGCGGGGGTCGAACATGGTTGCTCCTTGGGGGTCTATGAAGGTGCCCTCTTCCTGAGGGAATTCCTGTTCAAGGTATGAGTCTTGATCATAGTCTCTGTCGTTTCCCTGGAGGTCTAGCCATTCCTCGTCTTCCGAGTGTGAATCTCCCGCCTTCCATTCATCCATGATGTCAAGTGATGGTGGGGGGATGTGATCATCGTCCTCCGAGGACGGAGAATATGGAGGGGAAGTTCCTCTCTTCATTGTCTGGCGGCTCTTCTTCAGCGGTGTTTTTCCTTTCTTTCCTTGGGTGTTCGATATGGTGCCCTTCCGTTGCCGTTTTGTAGCGTGGTAATCTCCGAGAAGGGCATCGTCAGTAAAAACCGTGGGTTGTTCAATAGCCGTGTCCGGTTTTGGGTTCTGCATAAGCAGTTTGTCGATAGCTTTCTCCACGGAGGCGGCTACCGCCGAGTTAATGAGTGCCTGCCAATCTGATGGTGGTAACTGTGGTGAATCACTCATCTTGTGTTGTGTGTTGGGTCTGTCTGTGGAAGACAGGAAAGTGTTAGGAACTGAAATGCGTGGAGTGCCGTATGATACAGTTCATGTATAGAGTCACATATATATGATAGTATGGCAGGGAACGAGCCTGCTGTTATTGAGTCACTAGATTTAATAGCAGGGGTAAGTCTGCTTGTATCGGTTCAGTTAATTTATATATATAGCAGGGGATGAGCCTGCTGTCACTTGTTTGAGGCTGTTTGCAGCTAGGCACTTATATATATATATATGTAGCAGGGGATGAGCCTGCTGGCACTATGTCACTTGATTATAGCAGGGGATGAGCCTGCTGGCACTATGTCACTTGATTATAGCAGGGGATGAGCCTGCTGGCACTATGTCACTTGATTATAGCAGGGGATGAGCCTGCTGGCACTGGCACTTATTTAAATCAGATGATGGGTCTGTTTATATAGTGACTCTTTGACTCTTCTGTGTATAACAGGGTATGAGCCTGTTGCACTAGTGACTCTAGATGTAATGCAGGGAATGAGCCTGCTTGAGCTGTGACTTTGAGAAATACAGCAGGGGATGAGCCTGTCTGTACTGTGCCTTTAAAAGTATAGCAGGGGATGAGCCTGCTAAAACTGTGCCTTTAAGATGTACAGCAGGGGATGAGCCTGTCTGTACTGTGCCTTTAAAGTAAAACAGGGGATGAGCCTGTATAAACTGTGCCTATAAGATGTACAGCAGGGGATGAGTTTGTCTGTACTGTGCCTATAAAAGTATAGCAGGGGATGAGCCTGCTTAAGCTGTGTCTGTAAGATATGCAGCAGGGGATGAGCCTGTATGCACTGAGCCTTTAATATGTCTTAGAGTACTGATATCACCAAATATACACAGTGTAGGTAAACCAAAATGACATATTGACATAAACCTGTGAGGAGAAAGAAGGACAGGTCGTTTGAATCACGACCGTTAGGAGCGCTAATGGCCGTCGTGGGTCTCGCGGAAGCGAGATCCAAGATGGCCGCCGTTCGCGCCAAAATGACAGTGCGGTCCGCGATCGTGATCGCGGTCCGCTGTCAAGCCTCTAAATGCCGCACAAATAAGCGGAATGCCCCTCCAACCCCACACCCACCTCCCAAAGGGTCCCTAAGCGAGCTCCATACCCAGAAAAAAGCGCGGTCGCGGAAAAAACGCCGCGGGTAGGAGACAGTAAAGGGTGAGAGGAGAGGTAGGGCAGAGGGGGAGAAAAAATAAAGGACTAGTAAAATAAACATATACAAATAAACATTAGATAATGGAAAACAATGAATATTATCCTAGCAATATGAAATGAATATAAAATAAATAAGCTCTGAAGGTAGTACTCTGACCTGTGCCTTCTGGAAGCAGCAAAGAAAGAGGAATAGACACGCCCACCAAAGACTTATATGCAGGCTATGTTGGCCTAGGATTGGTTAAAGTTTTTTTTGATTGATTGACTTGTGCTGCTGGAGGCATAAGTAAAGAAAGTTATGCAAAATAGGAAGCCTCCTGTCATGTAATAAAATTAGAATCTCCCTCTGTCAAAAGTATGTTAAATTAATGAAGTGTTACACTGTTTCCTTAATTTGCAGGCTAATCTGTGTCAAACACCATTAACCACACTTTATTTTCCCAAAATTATATAAATTCTACAGATGCAAAATTCCTGCAATAATATTCTATTAATGAAACATATATGGGGGGCCAAAAAAAGGTACATGTCAGAAAAGTACAGATGTGCTTGTATTCCTAACCCTATATTGTTAAAACCACCATCTAGCTCCCCTGGGCCCCTCATGCCTCCCTAAATATAGAAAATATTACTTGTATTCAAGCCAGAAGCTGTAGCTTTGCATGCTGTTTGCCTCAGAATAGCAAGCTGTCTGCTGATTTTGTCAGAAGTGGTGGCCTGATCCAATCACAATGCTTCACCATAGGATTGGCTGAGACTGACAAAGAGGCAGATTAGGGGCAGAGCCAGCATGATTCAAACACAGCCCTGGCCAATCAGCATCTCCTCATAGAGATGAATTGAATCAATGAATCTCTATGAGGAAAGTTCAGTGTCTGCATGCAGAGGGTGGAGACACTGAATGTTTGGATGCATTTTAGGCAGCCATGACCCAGGAAGGATCTCTAATAGCCCTCTGAGGAGTGGCCAGCGAAGTTATCACTAGGCTGTAATGTAAACACTGCATTTTCTCTTAAAAGAGAGTGTTCACAGCAAAAATCCTGAAGGTAATGATTCTGCTCACCAGAACAAATTCAACAAGCTGTAGTTGTTCTGGTGACTATAGTGTCCCTTTAAAGAAGATCTGTCTTGTTTGTGTACTCTGTCTGATCAATATGGTTCACGTGTAGGCATGCTCATTTCCATTAATGCTATCCCTGAATTATATTGTAAAATGTTCCATCTGTAAAACTTTAATCTGTAAAAAAAATAGAAAAAATAAGAAAAATAAAAAATATGCAGCTTGGTACTTGTCATATTTCCTACAGAGCAATGCTCAAGAAAAATACTAGGAGCCAATTAACCAAGGTACTAAGCCCTAGTATTTAGATAGTAACAGAGTTTTCCACTTTTGATGCTAAACAGTTAGATTGTATATATATTTATTCAGTTTGGGTCACGTTCAAATGATAGCAAAAAAAAAAATTACTTAAGAAGATACAAAGAAAACAGGGCACAATTCTATGAACAGCAATTTCTTTAATGATGGTATTTGTTACTTCACTTCTTTATACCAGTTCTATGAACACTGAATTGTGTCAAAGGTATAGTTCATTCCCAACCATGTTCCCACCATAAATACAATTATTTCATCATGTTCTTTTGCAGGAACTGGGACTTGTAGTAATCGCAGAAGTTATGCATCAAAATGTTATATCTGTGTAAACTCTTTAATGAAGCTGAAATATATTATTTGTCATGTGCAGTAGAGGTATGTGATGTGGGTACTTTGAGAGTGACTTAAAGGGAGCAGGACATTGCTTCATTACAATGTTCAGTCACTATAAAAGCATAGCAAGCTAATCCACATATTCTCTCAGATACAATGGTTTATTATATGAAATTGCATATAGTTCCTAGACTTGTGCACAGCAGAAAAAAATCAGTTTGCACAGAGTAATGTCTGTAAAAAGATTTTTAGTTCAGGTCGTCTGATTTCAGAGATTTTCTTCTTCTCACATTTAAGTAGTGATGGCCGGGTGCTTGAAGTCAAGGGGAAGAAATATATCCAAAGCAGGGAGGTGACCAGCACTCACGGACTTTTAAAGTTACATTTTTTTTCTATATTGAAGATGTATTAAAACAGGATTAAAGTTTCAGTCCCCGCCTGGGACTTACATCAGGATCAGACATACATATATATGTATGTATGTATATATGCGGTTGTGGACTATAGGCAAAGAAAAGAGGGCAAAAAAAATAATGAATGCAAAATTGTTTATTTCAACAGTTAGTGTACACATAAAACAGTTATAAAATAGCTCCTTCTTTACAATATGTAGTTGATTTCCAGCAGTGAACATGCTGAAGGACCCGAAGAGGGGTGCACTAAAGAGAGGTCACTACGGGCGAGGAGGAAAGCGTGGTGAGGGAACATCAGATGAGCAAGTCAGGGAGCCTGAAAATACACCCCGTTTAGAATGCTGCCTCCAGAAGCATATAGGTGCTATATGATCTGGGTGCATGAACATTTTTTTGCAAGTTTCCATGGTCTTTCTTCTGGGACATATCTCTTCAAATAAATGAAATTTTAATTAATATTAAAAATCCTTCTGCGTCTATAAGAATCTAAAATCTGCTGTGCTTCGTATTCGGGTTCTCCAGTGACAATTATTGGATCAGGTGATGGGACGACTCTGGCAAGAAAATAATTTTCTTTGACCGGTTTTATTAGTGAAACATGGAACGAAGGATGTATATGGTATTAACTTGGCAAGTTTAATTGTACCACTACAAGTGACTATAAGTTCAGTAATATGAAAGGGACCAATATATTTGGGACCAACTTTTTTGGTGGGAAAAGGCAGTATCCAATGTTTATGGATAACCAGACAAGTTGGTTTTCCTTGTATGTAGGTGGTCACTGTCTTTTGTTATCAGCGGATCTCTTATAGGATTGTTGACTTTCATGTAATGTCTGTTGATCATGTTTGAAGCCCTGAGTCAGCTGTTGTAAATACTGGCGTCTGGGACTCATGTGAGTTAAGAAATCCCTGGAAGGGTATTTGGATGAAACCCATAATTTAGTAAGTGGAGGTGCAAGTGGAATCATGTTGTTTTAAGTTTTAAGCAAACTCAACAGCAGAGAGTATTTATTGTAAATGAGTAATATAGCAACGGAGATATGTTTCTAGAGTTTGATATGTCCTTTTGGGACTATGGAAATATTGAGGGAAAAACAAAACACTCTAGAAATGAGTAGTGAATTGTGTTCCCCTGTCTGAGAGGATGGATATATTTATCCCATGTAGTCTGTTATCAAGGAAAATGGAACTGGTTCTTTTGGCGGTAGGGATTCTTTTGACAGGGACAAAAAAGTGTCTTATTCTTGGGATTTAGGAAGGGCTACAATAAATCTACCATAAGATGGCTCCAAGGTCAGGATAGGACAGGTAATGGTTGTAACAACCCATCTGTTTTAGAAATGTTTGCACAAGTGACTCAGTAGATGAATTCGTATAGTGCTGTATAGATAGCTGCTCTCTGCTGTCACCTTTCCCTTAGACATTGGCCCAATTGGATTGCCTCTTACACAAAGGCTTTTTAGGGTGTTCAGTATGAATCGTTTGAACTCAGTGATATAATCTTCAACTGGTCTGCAGCCTTGACGTAATGCTCTAAAAATAGTTTGTGCATTATCTTGCCTATTAGGTTCATCATACATAGAGGACATAGCAGCAACAAAAGAGCTCCAAGATTGGATGCTTAGGTCGTTGACACATAGAAGGTTATGAGCCCATTCTTGAGGTGATCCAGAAAGAAGAGAATTGATGGTGCGGACCTTAACAGCATCGCAGTGACAAGTTCTGGATTTCAGATTGAATAATAATTCACATACCGTGACAACGGAACAGTATTTGGACCTGTGAAGAATTCCAGGAGTAATACTTGGGATTCAGGTCCATAGTATGGTCTTCGGGTAGAGGTACCAGGTGAGCAGCAAGGGGAGGTTGTGGTGTTCCAGTTACAGAGGAGGCAACTTGTGCTAGTAACTCCTGTAAGATTTTATTAAGCATAGACGCTTGTCTAGTCAGAGTATGAAGCTACTTCTGAAAGCTCCATTTTGGGGCTCGATTATTTTGTTGAGGTTTGACAGGAAGAGCCCAGGTAGCAGAAATAAGCCAAAGTGAGGTATCAAAAGGGAAAAGTTAAAGCTTAGAACAGGAGGCACAGGTTCATAGATGAGAGGGCAAACTCAAACGGGTTAAATACCAGTGAGTCAATAGAATGCAATGGAAATATATACTCACTGAAAGCATAGTTTAATTGAGCACAAGATACATAGATAGATGTGGTTATATAGCGGAGAGGGCCACACCTCTCCCACTCTATTGTTAATCTTGTCTTCTCCCTTTAGAATAATCCTGCCTCCTACCCCATAGAGACACTGACCTTTGGTCATTTGCAAACCAATTAAATATGTAGTATGTGAAGACTCCACATCCATTGCGGGCGATGCTACTCGATACTTCGACAGGACTGTGGCAAGGAGAGAAAAGCCGTGGAACTGCTTCTACTGAGGGAGAAGACAATGACCCTCCTTCCTCAGCAGTGAACCTGTCAAAGGACCAGCGTGCTTCGAAGAGGGGCCGAGTTGGACGAGGAGGGAGGTGTGGTGAGGGAACCTAGGTGAGTAAGTTAGGGGATTCTGCATTTAGCTATTATTGGATTGTTTCGATAAAGATTCTTGCTGTAGACTTAAACATTGAACATTGAACATTTTTTCACTAAAGTAAACTGCACAATTTTTTGAAGACACAGCACTGCAATTAAATAATCGTCCAACGCCCCCTGAAATTGGGTTTTGAATCCACCCTAGCTACAGACAGTAAATCAGCACACCTCCAATATACCTGTAAACTCTCAAAAATATATTACTAGTCTTCAACTGTAGAATTGTGTGTGTAGCTCCTTCATTATTTTATCTCGATTATATGCTTCAAAAACAGTTTCAGGAACAATCCTGTCCACAGTATATTAATATATTTACCATGGTAACACTTTATCTGCTGAGTTCAGGGCCGGATTAACATAGGGGCTGATGGAGCTGCAGCTCCAGGCCCAGGCCCATGGAATAGGCCCATTTAAAAAAAATATATATATATATATTTTTTTTACTTTTTTTTTTCACACTACTCTTGGGTTTGCCACCTGACTGGTATTTCACCAGCACAGCCAATATTTGAGGCTGCCTGGCCGTGCCGGTATTGCAGTAATACCGGCAATACAAATGCAGATATTTTTTTCAGTATAAACAGAGATTACTCTACAATACCAGCACCAGCCAGTAGGGGTCACTGTGTGTGGAGAGAGGCAGGGATAGGAAGTTACAGCATATCCCTCCCTGCCTCTCTCTACTCACTGATCTGCGGGGGAGCAGCTACACACCACAGAGAGTTCAGACAGCAGCTCCCAACCTATAGAGACAGACTACAGTTCAGAGAACTGAAGGATAGATGGGAAAGGCAGCAGGGACACATGGGGACACAGACACATGGGGACACTGAGACACATGTGGATGCTGTGAGACATAGGAATATTAGGAGACACATTGGGACACGGAGACACTAGGGACACGGTGTCTCCATGTCTCCCAGCCAGTGTTCCTAGTATCTCAGTGTCCCCTAGTCTCCCAGTGTATGTGTACCCAAGTCTCTCAGTGTCCAAAGTGCCTCAGTGTCCCCATGGCCCCCAGTGTCCCCATGTCTCCCAGTCTCACCAAATGTCTGTGTCCCCATGTCTCCCAGCCAGTGTCATCATGTCTCCCAGACAGTGTCTCAGTGTCCCCATGTCTCTGTGTCCCCACATTTTTCAGTCTCCCAGTGTACCCATGTCTATTTCCACAAGTTCCCCCATGTCTCCCAGTGTCCCCATGCCTCCCAGCCAGTGTCCCTCAGTGTCCCCATGTCTCAGTGTCCCTAGTACATTAGTGTCCCCAAATGTCTCAGTGTCCCCATGTCTCCCACTGTCTATGTCCCCATGTCTCTGTGTCCCTAGTGTCTGTGTCCCCATGTTTCCCATTGTCCCCAAGTGTCTCAGTACCCCAGTGTGTCTCAGTATCCCTATGTCTCTGTGTCCCTGAGTCTCTCATTGTCCCCATGGCTCCCAGTGTCCCATAGTCTCCCAGTGTCTGTGTCCCCATGTCTCTCAGTGTCCGAAGTGTTTCAGTGTCCCCATGGCCCCCAGGTCTCCCAGTGTCCCCAAATGTCTGTGCCCCCATGTCTCTATGTCTCTCAGTATCCACATGTCTCCCGGACAGTGTCACCATGTCTCCCAGTGACCCTATGTCTCCCAGCCAATGTCTCAGTGTCCCCATGTCTCTCAGTGTCCCCATGTCTCCCAGTGACCCCACATTTTTCAGTGTCCCCATGTCTCCCAGTGTCCCCATGTCTGTGTCCACAAGTGCCCCCATGTCTCCCAGTGTCCCCAAGTGTCTCAGTGTCCCCATGCATCCCAGCCAGTGTTCCTAGTGTCTCAGTGTCCCCATGTCTCCCAGTGTCCCCTAGCCTCCCAGTGCCTGTGCTCCCATGTCTCACTGTCCCTAGTACCTTAGAATCCCCAAATGTCTCAGTGTCCCCATGTCTCTGTGTCCCTAGTGTCTGTGTCCCCATGTCTCCCATTGTCCCCAAGTGTCTCAGTACCCCCATGTGTCTGTGTCCCAGGATCTCTCAGTGTCCCCATGTCTCTGTGTCCCTAGTGTCTGTGTCCCCATGTCTCCCATTGTCCCCAAGTGTCTCAGTACCCCCATGTGTCTCAGTGTCCCTGGGTCTCTGTGTCCCCAGGTCTCTCAGTGTCCCCATGCCTCTCAGTGTCCCCTAGTATCCTAGTGACACGGGCAACACAGACATGGGGACACAGGGAGAAATGAGGACACAGACACTGGGAGACTAGGGGACTGGGCGACATGGGGACACTGACACTGTGATACATAGGGACACTGATGCCAGGCTTGCCTTCCAATTCTTTGGACAGACATGCCCCCTTTTTGGGCATGTTCACCTCTTTTGGCAGTTCTGGACACGTGATTTGCGTCAGTGGCCCACCCTTTTACATCGCCCATTGACTTCCTGCTTCACTGGACACTGCTGTTAGGGGGTATGGATTTACTTGAAAGATGAAAGCATAAATTAGAGAGAGATTAGCATAGAGTATGTGTTTTCTTATAGCTGCATTCTTTGAGTTTCCATCCAACAACATGACGCTTGGGAGGTATGACTTTTATGGTTTTTGGTCAATAATATTCTGTAATTAGGCCCCATCATAATTGTCAGCACCAGGCCCACTGGGATCTTAATCTGGCCCTGGCTGAGTTATACATTGTCATCATGTCACTATTGCATGTTATTTGCCCTTTTAAATTCCCACATTTTATATCATACAAATTATAAATAAAAAGTGTCCATAGGGGTAAGAAATAGATGAGCATACAACACATAGTAATTCCATAAACCAAACATGAAGACATGGTGCTTTGTACATAAAGCAATACTGCAACACCTCTGTAAAGAGAATGTATTCAGTTAAAGGGTTAAATCTTACATGCTGTTATAATATGGTCAGTTTTTAAACTTAGACATTACACAAGTTAATAGCAATGCCCACTAAATCTGTATTGTTTTATGACATCATCATATGAAACTATCTTTCACAATTCAATCAATTTGTTTATCTCTAAAAGACACATATTTATAAATGACATGAAAACACAGTTTGTCACAAGCACTCCATCATACTTTTGTCAGGCATTGAGAAACAATGACTGCTGCAGACAAATATTTAATGATTTTCCACAAATACAAATCTTTGAAGAAAATATCTATACATAAAAGCAATGGGTCAGTAAGATACATTAGTCATTTCTTTATTGTTTATTTTAAAGATATATGAGCTAGAAAGAAGTCTGCTTCTGTTCGATACCATGTGTAGTACGTCTCCTGCTGTGCCTTAACAAATACATCTCCTGTTATCTATCCCTATTTTAAAAATAAAAATAATAATAATAAAAAAATAAAAAGAAGATTAAATATTTCCATTTAGAGGTCACCTTCAAGGTCTACAAAATATCAGCGATTTTGACTAGGATAATAAGAATAATAAAATATAATTACTACAAAGGATAAACATCTCAGCTGCAGAATATTGTTACAGTAATAGACTAGAAGGCCCTCCAGATGTTTTGGACTACATCTACCATAATGCTCTTACAACCATAACGCTGGCAATGCATCAAGGGAGATGTAGTCCACAACATCTGGAGGGCCAAAAGTTCCCCATCCCAGTTGTAGAGCATTATGGGCAGAGTCAGATTAAGGCACCTCTGCAGTGATGGCTAACCTTTGGCACTCTGGCAAACAAGGTTTCCAAATGTTCAAGCTCATTTGGATTCTGGTGCTGCCAAAAATATTATTGATTCAGATTTGCGAAGTGTCCCTATTTTGGTATCAAAGCCTTCTGTCCCACTTTCTATCTTAATGTCACTCTTTTCTATGAGCTCCATATTGTTGGTGAGTCTGAATGTGTAACAGATATCCTCAGCAAAAATACTCACAAGGTGTTACTCACTAAAGTGAGAATTCAAAATGAATTTCAACTTTAACCCCTTAACCCCTTACCACTGGATGGCGCTAAAGTTAACCCCAGATCATGGCGATCGTGGCGATCGTGGTGTTAGCGCTCCTCTGGTCTGCCTCTGTATTCGAGGCAGACCGGGAGCACCCAATCACGCTGTCCCTGCAGCAGTGATCGCTCTGACAGGCTGTCAGAGCGAGTACATGTGTGGCAGGGACTTCTTATCTGCCTCCCTGCTCTTCGAGAAAAAATGATCCCATGCAAAGGTATAAAAATATGCCTTTTGAATTACCCCAGGGTGTATTCTTTAATAAATAGTATGTGTTTGTGGGGAAGTTTGAATAACCAACCAGCTAAACTACTCCAAAATGGAACATGGACACAGCGTAAAACTTCAAAGTTAGAAAAAAACTGAATGGCTGCGTCTCAAATGTGCCCCTTCAACATCCACATATACCTGGCAAAGGTACATACAGGGGTATTGCTGTACTCAGACGACATAGCTGAGCAACATATGTAGTATTATACAGTCATAGCACACATAAGATTTGCAAAATGTACTGTGCAAACTCACTTTGTATGTCAAAAAGGCAGTAAAAAATGCTTATTACCACTACACTTGGTACAAGCTAGCGGAAAAATGATCCCACGCTAAGGTTCAAAATCTGCCTTTTAAAATACCATGGGATGTCTTCTTTAAGAAATGGTATGCTTTTATGGAGTAGTTGTAATATGTAACCTGCTCAAGTGCTCCAAAGTGGGACACGGACGCATCAAAAAGCTCCATGAAAATTCCCCCCCTATAAACCTGAGCTTGTCACGTCTCTTTTATAGCACTGTAATTTCGCAAAATAGTGTCTAGGTCACACATTGGGCATATTGTTTGACAAGTTAAGGCACAATATACACCATATAAGATACCCTGGGGGGTCTGCTTTATCAAATGAAAGTGCTTTATGAGGTTATTTGAACAGTCACACTGCTATAATACCTTAAAATGAGACATAGGCCCGTCAAATCCATCTACGAAAATTCTAACTATAGAAACTGAAATAGCCTTGTCTCTTATATGGTATTGTAGCTTTACAGAAAAGTGCCAAAGGCATAGAATGGGTATATCGTTATACTCAGCAGATGTAGCTGAACACAATATGGGGTTCTGTGCAGGAATAGCACACACCAGGTTTACAAAATACACATTACAAAAATCATGTTATATGTGTATATGCCAAAATAAAGAAAAAATACAATTATTGTTGTATAATGTTTTACTGTTTTGAAACATTTATGTTTGTGTTCAGTGACGTCTTCCAAGTATAACAGTACCCCCCATGTACAGGTTTTATGGTGTTTTGGAAAGTTAGAGTCAAATATATGGCTTGGATTTCATTTTTTTCACATTGAAATTTGCAGGTTGGTAATGTTACCTTTGAGACCGTATGGTAGCCCAGGAATGAGAATTACCCCCATGATTGCATACCATTTTGCAAAAGTAGACAACCCAAGGTATTGCAAATGGGGTATGTCCAGTCATTTTTAGTAGCCACTTAGTCACAAACACTGGCCAAAGAGGTTAACCCCTTCAGGACGGAGTCAATAGCACACATTCTGATCAAAATAATATGTAAACAAAAACTGGAATTTGCGATATATGTCTGTTCAACCGTAATTCACCTCTTTCATATTAAGTGCACCCACACTTATTATATACCATTTTGTTCACGAGAAACAGGGCTTTAATTTCTCATGAACTATTCGTATGTGAAACATAACTTATTATAAATAAAATAAAATAAACTGTGAGAAATTAAGATTTTTTTTAAAAAAATTGTAGTTCCACCTGATATTTTAGCTGTAAATGTCCTAATACTGTTAGCTTTTACTGCAACATAATTGTATTCAACAGTGTCTCATGAGTACAACAGTACCCCTCATTAACATATTTTACGGTGTTTTGTAAAGTTGCAGGGTCAGATATAGCAAAAATAGAACAATAATCGGATAGCTCCCCTATGAGGGGTGCTCCCAACAATCTGGTAAAAATGTAACAGAAACGCTGTTCTTACACAAAACTATACCTGTGAGCTTATTTGGAAAAGGAAAGAAGGAAAAAGCACACTAGCTTGTTAGACACTGTACAAGTATGTATCCTTACGTAAACAGTGATACACTGAAACTTTATTGACTGTATTACAGGAAGGATACAATAGTATCAGTGTCTTCAAAATAATGCTTCTAAACCCTATATTCCTCTGGAATAGTGATGTCCCGAACGGTTCGCTGGCAAATAGTTCCTGGCGAACATAGTGTGTTCGCGTTCGCCACGGACGGCGAACATATGCGATGTTCGGTCCGCCCCTATTCGTCATCATTGAGTAAACTTTGACCCTGTACCTCACAGTCAGCAGACACATTCCAGCCAATCAGCAGCAGGCCCTCCCTCCCAGACCCTCCCACCTCCTAGACAGCATACAATTTAGATTAATTCTGAAGCTGCATTCATTTTTTTTTGTATTATTTTTTTTTTGTGTTTGTGTTTATTATACATTATCCTCCATAGCCAGTAACCTGTGTTTATTATACATTATCCCCCATAGCCAGTAACCTGTGTTTATTATACATTATCCCCCCATAGCCAGTAACCTGTGTTTATTATACATTATCCCCCCATAGCCAGTAACCTGTGTTTATTATACATTATCCCCCCACAACCAGTAACCTGTGTTTATTATACATTACCCCCCATAGCCAGTAACCTGTGTTTATTATACATTATCCTCCCATAGCCAGTAACCTGTGTTTATTATACATTATCCTCCCATAGCCAGTAACCTGTGTTTATTATACATTATCCTCCCATAGCCAGTAACCTGTGTTTATTATACATTATCCTCCCATAGCCAGTAACCTTTGTTTATTATACATTATCTCCCCCATAGCCAGTAACCTGTGTTTAATATACATTATCCCCCACAACCAGTAACCTGTGTTTATTATACATTATCCCCCCACAACCAGTAACCTGTGTTTATTATACATTATCCCCCCACAACCCGTAACCTGTGTTTATTATACATTATCCCCCCATAGCCAGTAACCTGTCTTTATTATACATTATCCTCCCATAGCCAGTAACCTGTGTTTATTATACATTATCCCTCCATAGCCAGTAACCTGTGTTTATTATACATTATCCCTCCCATAGCCAGTAACCTGTGCTTATAATACATTATCTCCCACATAGCCAGTAACCTGTGTTTATTATACATTATCCTCCCATAGCCAGTAACCTGTGTTTATTATACATTATCCTCCCATAGCCAGTAACCTGTGTTTATTATACATTATCTCTCCCATAGCCAGTAACCTGTGTTTAATATACATTATCCCCCCACAACCAGTAACCTGTGTTTATTATACATTATCCCCCCAACACCAGTAACCTGTGTTTATTATACATTATCCCCCCATAGTCAGTAACCTGTCTTTATTATACATTATCCTCCCATAGCCAGTAACCTGTGTTTATTATACATTATCCTCCCATAGCCAGTAACCTGTGTTTATTATACATTATCCCTCCATAGCCAGTAACCTGTGCTTATAATACATTATCTCCCCCATAGCCAGTAACCTGTGTTTATAATACAGTATCCTCCCATAGCCAGTAACCTGTGTTTATTATACATTATCCTCCCATAGCCAGTAACCTGTGTTTATTATACATTATCTCCCCCATAGCCAGTAACCTGTGTTTAATATACATTATCCCCCCACAACCAGTAACCTGTGTTTATTATACATTATCCCCCCACAACCAGTAACCTGTGTTTATTATACATTATCCCCCACAACCAGTAACCTGTGCTTATTATACATTATCCTCCCATAGCCAGTAACCTGTGTTTATTATACATTATCCCCCCATAGCCAGTAACCTGTGTTTATTATACATTATCCCCTCATAGCCAGTAACCTGTGTTTATTATACATTATCCCCCCATAGCCAGTAACCTGTGTTTATTATACATTATCCTCCCATAGCCAGTAACTGGTGCTTATTATACATTATCTCCCCCATAGCCAGTAACCTGTGTTTATTATACATTATCCTCCCATAGCCAGTAACCTGTGTTTATTATACATTATCCTCCCATAACCAGTAACCTGTGTTTATTATACATTTCCCCCTACAACCAGTAACCTGTATGTATTATACATTATCCCCCACAACCAGTAACCTGTGTTTATTATACATTATCCCCCCACAACCAGTAACCTGTGTTTATTATATATTATCCCCCCATAGCCAGTAACCTGTGTTTATTACACATTATCCGCCCATAGCCAGTAACCTGTGTTTATTATACATTATCCCCATAGCCAGTAACCTGTGTTTATTATATATTATCCCCCCATAGCCAGTAACCTGTGTTTATTATACATTATCCTCCCCATAGCCAGTAACCTGTGTTTATTATACATTATCCCCCATAGCCAGTAACCTGTGTTTAATATACATTATCCTCCCATAGCCAGTAACCTGTGTTTATTATACATTATCCCTCCATAGCCAGTAACCTGTGTTTATTATACATTATCCTCCCCATAGCCAGTAACCTGTGTTTATTATACATTATCCTCCCATAGCCAGTAACCTGTGTTTATTATACATTATCCCCCATAGTCATTTATCGTTTGACCTAGGCAGCATGTTGTCTTAGGCCGGCCCAGAGAGTGAGTGAATAATATAATATGTATGTTCAGAAACATATTAGTAATATATGCAAATCGGGTTCATGCAAAGAGGGTGAAAAGGTATTAAAGAAAAACACACTTATTGCATCAAATTTACAAAGCCAAACTTTTAAAAGCTTTCCTCATTTCTTTCTCGGGATGAGGATTATATCGGTTGTAGACTGAGGATTTCCATCTGCCCAATCTTTTAATAATATGCACTGGAGTGTCAGTGTTGAAGGAGACCGAAGCTGCCCCTATTCTAAATGAAAGACCCGAGACATGGATACAACCCAATCTTAGGAGTAGTGTTCTGATGTAAAAGATGAATTTAGCCATAAAGAAAAAATAAGAACATGGGTATATTCCCATACACTCAACCCTAAAAAGGGACAGTGTCAGGTCTAACCCAATGTCTTAAGTACCACGGAGAGACTCCAGGGGTCTCAAGGGGCTTAACCCCAATGTGTATAAAGTACAAAAAACAAACAGAAAGTAGATGCTGCTAGTATGGAGAAGTATACAAGACACATCAAGTTATGGAAAAGATATATTGATGATGTCTTGATTATATGGACAGACACCTCTGATTTCCTGGACATTACTATTACATTGACAGATGAGGGGGGTCTTAGATCTACATTGTTTCGCAAACCAACAGCGACCCATAATTTGCTAAATTGGACAAGCTACCACCCCCCCTCACTTAAAAAGAGATACTGATTGGCCAGTATTTGCGTCTTTGACGCAATTGCTCCACTTTAGAAGATTTTAAAATAAAGGCCAAGACCATACAACATCAGCTTAAACAAAAGGGGTACCCCAACAGATGCATCAAAAATGCAACATAAATATACACATCGAATTTATATATATATATATATACCGTATATACTCGAGTATAAGCCGACCCGAATATAAGCCGAGGCCCCTAATTTTACCCCAAAAAACTGGGAAAACGTATTGACTCGAGTATAAGACTAGGGTGGAAAATGCAGCAGCTACTGGTAAATTTCTAAATAAAATTAGATCCTAAAAAAGTTATATTAACTGAATATTTATTTACAGTGTGTGTATATAATGAATGCAGTGTGTGTGTGTGTGTATGAATGCAGTGTGTATATGAATGCTGTGTGTGTATGCAGTGTGTGTATGAATGCAGTGTGTATATAATGAATGGAGTGCAGTGTGTGTATATGAGTGCAGTGTGTGTATATGAGTGCAGTGCAGTGTGTGTATGAGTGCAGTGTGAATGCAGTGTGTATGTATGAGTGCAGTGTGTATGTACGAGTGCAGTGTGTATGTACGAGTGCAGTGTGTATGTATGAGTGCAGTGTGTGTATGAATGCAGTGTGTATATAATGAATGCAGTGCAGTGTGTGTATGAGTGTGTGTATGAATGCAGTGTGTGTGAGTGCAGTGTGTGTGTGTGAGTGCAGTGTGTGTGTGTGTGAGTGCAGTGTGTGTGTGTGTGAGTGCAGAGCATTGGTGGGGGTGGGCATTTTATTAATTATTATTATTTAATTATTATTGTAATATAAATTTTTTGTTTATATATTATTTTTTTTATTATTATTATTTTTTTATTTTATTATTATTTTTTTTTTATTAAATTTTTCGTCCCCCCTCCCTGCTTGTTAGCTGGCCAGGGAGGGGGGCTCTCACTCCCTGGTGGTCCAGTGGATGGGCTGTAGGAGGGGGGCTGTTAGGAAGCTGTAACTTACCTTCACCGCAGCTCCTGTCAGCTCCCTTCTCTCTCCTCCGTCCGTGCAGCTCCCAGGTCAGCTTCCTCTGCAACTCTCGCGGCCGCGCGGAGCGTTGCCACGGTAATCCGTGGCAACGCTCTGACCCCGCGGCTCTCGTGAGAGTTGCAGAGGAAGCTGACCTGGGAGCTGAACGGACGGAGGAGAGAGAAGGGAGCTGACAGGAGCTGCGGTGAAGGTAAGTTACAGCTTCCTGACAGCCCCCGGTCCATGTCTGTATTACAGACAACTGACTCGAGTATAAGACGAGTGAGTGTTTTTCAGCACAAAAAATTTGCTGAAAAACTCGTCTTATACTCGAGTATATACGGTATATATATATATATATATATATATATATATATATACACATATATGTGTTTATTTAAATTATACGTGAATACTTATCATTTATGTAAATATATATATATATATATTTGCAATTACTTGTATTTATTTATATGTAGATAGATATATAGATATAGAATGTTATTCTAAGTGCATTTTGTTACCAATATACATATATTAATATCAAAATACAGATAGACTGAAATTACATATGTATATATAATTTATTTACATTTTAATGTATTTTATTTATTTTCTACATATATATTTTTATAAATATATATATATATATATATATATATATATATATATATAAATAATAATAATATATAAATAGTAATATATAAAATATAAATATATATCTTATATAATATATGTAATTATATTAACAGATATATGTATACTATCTATATAATACAGCCCATAATACATACTGACAGCCCAGACAGTCCCCCTGCTGGCAGCTCTATGGGCAGCTATGCTTGCTATGTGATAGCTCTTTGAGAGCAATCGCATGGCCCCTGGGGGCCTAATTTGACATTGAGGGCTGCCTAGGCGGTCATCCTGAAGCGGATCGCTGGGAAGGTAAGTATCTCAGGAGCTCCAGAGCTCAAAGCTGTTATTGCGTTCTATGCCGCCACAATGGCTTTAAAGCCCAGTAAATGTGGGACGGCATAAAACGCCGTAACAGCGTTAAGGGGTTAAATATGTTTTTTTTTTATAATAAAAAAAACAAACAAACAAACATTGTATCTGTCCTTCCTTCTTACCTTTTGCCTGCGAGGAGGTCCATGCTGCAATTCCTGGTGGTCCTAGTGGTGAGTGAACTTTAGCCTGTGGGACTAGAGTTCACTCTTGCGAGATGGAAGCATTGCCATGGTAACCCCGGCAATGCTCCGAGCTCACAAAAGGATCCCGGCAGAGCTGCAGGCTTGAGTTCGCCTAGATCCTCCTCGCCCGCCGGTGGTCGCTTGCCATTGCTAATGGACCAGTGAGGGAGATCTTTGATCTCCCCACTGGCCCTAATGGCACACAGCAAGGCCGGTACTCGGATAGTCCGATGGCCAGTCTGGGCCTGCTTGTGTTTGACTGTAAAGTCACTTCAAAGATTAAATAAATTCCAAAATGAACTCTCTGTATTCCTGGTATGCTGTAGTCTCCTTCCCAAATATTCCACCGCTTGGATTGCTACGTGATGGGGTATGCTTGCATGAAGGGCATTTACGTCCAAGTTTACTAGTTGACACTGCGCTAACCAATTAATTTCTGGAATTAATTCCAATAAATGAGTTGTATCTTTTAAAAGGCTGGGAAGTTGCAAAACCAAGGGTTGCAAAAAATTGAGCTTTCTTGTTAATTATTTAATCTCACTGACTATTGATCAAACTGTGGAGGGTTATCATCCCTCTAGTGGCTTTTTGAAAAATGGTAGAATACGGGGACCACTGGTATCTTATCATAGAGGAAGGTGTACTAGGTTTTATTCAATTTAAAAACTTTGAAAGTTAAACTCTCACTAGGTGTATGCATTCTATATAATTCTTGTTTCTCTCTCTTTTTTAAAAAAGTCTCCCAGAAAAGAATTGTACTAATGTAACTAGAGCAATACTACATTAAAGGGCAAAATGTATCATTCCAAAAAGAATTTTTTTTTTAAATCTCCTTTGGAAGCACCCTCACATTTTGAAGTATATTTTGTTTTATTTTTGCTTATATATTGGTTTCAATTAAGAGTTGTCCCCTTTACTTAACCTCTAGTATTACATTTCCTGACATTGCTATGGGCGTTGCTTCTGTTTTAAAGGCTATCAATTACTATTATGAGTGGCTTACATTAATTTTAAAGTCACGTGACTAGGATGCTAAATGCATCTGTATTGTGCATCAATTATTGCTACTCAATTCTTACTTAATTTTTGCAATTGCTGTTTATATAAAATGCATATGATGGCTTTCACCAAACAATTTTAAATATTTTGTATAAAGTAATATTTATTTAAATTATGCTTTCCCCATCCTTCTGTGTTGTTTATTACAATACGTTTAGTAGCAGAGCAATGATCAAGAACTGATAAGCATATTGGACAATGGAAACTGGAAATCCTCTCCTTCTGTCTTCAACATGTACACAGATGCACAATGACCTGAAAATCTGACATAAACATTCAGTAAAGTTTAAATTCATCCCAAATGGCATGTGTTCTGCAAGAAAATTAGTAAAAAATATAAAGACCTCTTCTGTAGTATTCTAGATTAATTTCTAGTGAACAGATTGTCAGTGTCATAGAATGCAGCATTAGTGTTTCAATCTTATTAATCGCAAGAAAAATGCACACAGAGGTGGTACCTTTTTGGTTTCTAGAATCTCTAACAGACTGAAAATGTTTCATATTATATAAACAATTACTACTTGTTCAGAAAGGTGCTAATTTTGTGTAGGATAACACTGATTTTGATTCGAAACTTAGAATTCTTTATAATGGATATTAGTATTTTATATTGTTTTACACATACAAAATTAAGCACTGCACTCCCACTCCCACTACTCCTGGGTAGCAATGACTATAGTCTACATCAGCTCCAATACATAAAATAAAAAAACAATGAAAAGGTGACTTGTAAACTATCCCAAATTCCTATGCACATTTAAATAACTGGAGTTTTTTTTTTTTAGTATCACTAAAATGGCTATTCAAGTGTTACCTCACATATAACATCAAGGCAAAACCTCATAGGTGAGTTTTACACTTTGAAAGCAGCAGGGTGGATTGCTAGTGTTAGACTCATCTAATAGGTTTCATATATTAGAGGCATTTCTTGATCATTATATGAAATTTGTATTAATGCCTTACGATATTTATATACATACAATTAAAGAAACATTTAAATAAATAACAATGGCTGGTGTTAATGAGTAAGCAATGAATTATTGGTCTATCTGTAATGTATAGTGTAAATATATTTGTATAGTTTTTTCTCTGTTTACTATAATATAATTTTTTTTTAGAAACTTCCATTAATGTATTTTTTTTCTTCCTCCTTCTTCCAAATTGATTTAATAAGGATAAATGATCTGTTTAGTGAGTTGTCATTTATCATTATTACTAAATAATTAAATAATTTACATAAAGTACAAGGTGAGATCTAACTTCACCCAAGTTGGAAGCAACCTTCAATCAGCTAATGGATACTGAAGCCATGACATTTGACTGCATCTATCAAAAATGTGTAAGAACGCAATAAATCAGCGACTCAATCTGCAATTAGTTTCTTTCTAATAAACACCAAATATAATTGCATGATAATTGCTTAAGAATGACAGTAATTCAATTAATCATGTTCTCATAAAAGAAAGCAGGTGTATTTATCATTTTTGTTATCTGTAGAACACAATAGCAATTGTACTACTAGCAATCCTCTACTAGTTGTTTGTTCATTTCACTATTGGTTGTTGATCTTATACTCTTGTTTATATTACCTTTTGTCACCCCTCCTTTATGTACTCATCACAAATATATGTGTGTTTGTGGTCGGGGACAATAAGCCATTATATTAGTAGTGCACAAGTCGGTTGTGGTGTGCTGCAACCGACATGTTTGAGTAGGCCTGTAAAAAGAGGGCAAACCAATTTAAATGGCTTGATAAAGGGAGTGTGAGCCTCTGTATTTATAGGCCAGAATATCCCCTCCCACAACTACAGGCACCACCCACAGACTCAACCTTTCCATTTGTGGTTAGAGAGAACAAGCCGAGTTATATAAGTGATGCACAAGTCGGTTGTGGTGTGCTGAAACTGACATTCGGGTAGGGCTTTAAAAGGGGGTGAAAAGTTATTAGTTTAATACTTTAATACGTGTTGACATTACGCAATCAATAGATTTAGTTTTATCAGCATTTATAACCATACCTGAAAGAAAAATTGGTAAGTGGGAGATACTGTTTAACATCAAGATACTGGCTGACCTACGTTATGCCAAGTGGGGAAATAATTAAGCTAAATTGGTGACTTGGGAACCTAAGTTGCAAGGGGCTATGAGAGGCTCTACCTATGATTGGCCCTTTGGGTAGGATAACCATCAAGCATTGTGGTGGGGTGTTGGCCTCTCGGTGAGGATTAAAGAGATTAAAAATAAGTTGTCCAGACCAAGCTAAACATAAGTTGTGTAGAGCTAGTAGTTGTTTTAAAAAGGTGGTAGTATTGTATAGCGAGTCACTTGAGTGGTGACTTGAAAAAACATAAATGTGAAACAGTAAATGTGGCATGATTAATTAGACATACCCTGGCAGAGTAGATAGTAAGTATACGTAAATAGAACGTTATGGGTAGTGATGTCCCGAACGGTTCGCTGGCGAATAGTTCCTGGCGAACATAGCGTGTTCGCATTCGCCACGGATGGCGAACATATGCGATGTTCGGTCCGCCCCCTATTTTTGTAATTTTTTTTTTGTGGGCAAATTTACTAATACCAAGTAAAAATTACTGAGCGGGTGGGGGCCCTAAATACCAATGGGGGGACCTATTGTCCTCCCCCCTGGCCCCCACCCCTGAGCGGTGGGTGGGGGCCCTAAATACCAATAGGGGGGACCTATTGTCCTCCCCCACGGACCCCACCCCTGAGCGGTGGGTGGGGGCCCTAAAAATAATAATAAGGGGAGGACCTAATGTCCCCCCCGGCCCCCACCCCTGAGCGGTGGGGGAGGGCCCTAAAATTAACAATAAGGGGGGACCTATTGTCCCCCCCGGCCCCTACCCCTGAGCGGTGGGTGGAGGCCCTATATACAAAGGGGGGGACCCTAGTCACCCCTCCCCGCCCCCCAAAAAATGATCTCCCTACCTACACCCCTCACCCTAAAAATAATGAGGGGGGGGCCTAACTAAAAGCCTGTAAAAAAAAATTAGATAAAAACAACTTACCATTCGATGTTTTCTTTCTTCTACAATCTTCTTTTTTCAGCCCCAAAAGGCCAAATAAAAAAACATAATAACCGACGCAATAAAAAAACAAAAAACAAAAAAAAAAAACATGTTCACCCATGGAGGGCTCCGTGCAGACTGAGCTCTGCAGGGCGGGGGAAGGCTTATAAAGCCTCCCTCCACCCTGCAATTAGGCTAAGAACACTCTGATTGGTTGGTTTAAGTCAATCAGAGTGCTCTTTGCCATTTTACACAGGTGGGAAAGTTCTTTGGAATTTTCCTACGCTGTGTAATTTGACTCATAACACTCTGATTGGTGGGTTGGAATCTAACCAATCAAAGTGCTCTGTGTCATTTTACACAGCGTGGGAAAGTTCTTTGGAATTTTCCCACACTGTGTAATTTGACTCATAAGACTCTGATTGGTGGGCTTGGAATCTAACCAATCAGAGTGCTCTGTGTAATTTTACACAGCGTGGGAAAGTTCTTTGGAACTTTTAGAGGAACGTATGGTTATGATAATATGTAAATTAATAAGGACAGAAGTCGGTTGAGGTGTGCTGAAACCGACCTGATGTTAGACCTGTAAAAAGAGTGTCCACCTAGATAATATGAAATAATAAAGGGCGAGGTGTGAGGGGAACTTCCAAGATCGTCGACGACAGGTAAGCAGGGGCTCCTGGGTTTAAATAGGACCAATAGTCCCTCCCACAATTACAGGCCAAGCCTTCCATACATCTAAAACAAAGTCCTATAGCATTGCACTACTACTTTAAATTTGTGTTACCTGCTTCTCGGCAAGACATTCCATATCTTGTTACAAAATACCAGCAGTCCTATAGCTCTTCTTTATTCTGTATGAATATCCAAGTGTCAACATTTCATCAGTTCCCTCCTGGAACTTTCATCGGGACAACATATACATGTATCATAAAATGACAAGTTTTATAAAGGATATTCTTTTGTTACTCACCAATAACAACTGTCTGGAAATTGATATATAAGTTGGCGTGCATAAGTCGCCGCGGGGCATGTGTGGAAAAGTCAGGAGGTATCACTGCAGGTTTAGCACAGACCAGATTCAGACTCCACCTATCAGTAGACTTTGGACCTGTCACGTATCCCTGAAGACCCTAAATCCATCTACATACCCCAAACAGTATCCAGGGCATGTACAACGGTTGCAGGGAAACACTCTCCTTGCTACTTCTTGAAGCTCTGCCTTCTCCGTCAACATGCCAATGGATTTTCCGATACTACAAATAGCAAAACTGGGAAGCAACTATTCTTTTTTTTAAAGATTTGCTTCATACAAACTCATGTTCATACAGATAGTGTATTCCTTTATATAAATTAATCCTGCATTACTGTGGTTTAACCCATATAGGTCCAGGCAAAATACCAATACAACAGAGTGTTTATAAGTTGTGCAATAAAAACATATATTAACCCTTTCACGACCGCGGACGGTTCAGGACCGTCAGCGGTAAAACGTGCGTTTGGACCGCTGACGGTCCTGAACCGTCATAGCGGAAAACGGGCTGCAGGAAGCGATCAAAGATCGCTCTTGCCCGTACAATGCTGTAACTATCTGCCAGACATCCCAGGCAGATAGTAACAGCCAATTACGGTGTGTGAGCGATCCGCGATCGCTCACAATTGGCTGCTGTCAAAGTGGGTGTTACAAACACTCACTTTGACAGTGATCTCTGCCCCTCTCTCCTCTGTAGAGTTTTGTGAGGCGAGAGAGACAGAGATCGTGATAGTTTGTTGCAGCAGAGTGTTCCAGAGAGTTGTAAAAAGTATCAGCAGTGAATTCAAAATCCATTTTAACCCCTTCCCTGCCAGATCTGTTTCAGCAGTGCATTTGTACTGTCTGTCTTTTTTTTTTTGCCCTTAAAGGGTTAAATTTGTTTTAAAAATATTTGTCTTAGTCTGTCTTAGTCTGTTTTAGTCTGTCTTAGTCTGTCTTAGTCTGTCGTAGTCTGTCGTAGTCTGTCGTAGTCTGTCGTAGTCTGTCGTAGTCTGTCGTAGTCTGTCGTAGTCTGTCGTAGTCTGTCGTAGTCAGTCAGTTTCCTTCCCCCAAATCTCCATTAGATTTTTGTGACAGGAGTTAGTTTAGGGATTGCTGTTTAGTCTGTTTTAGTAAAAAAAAAAAAAAAAAAAAGTATAAAAAAAATTTTGTGTGTTTGTAATTTGTTTTAGTCGTGTGTAAAACATGCAGCGTATGTATAACTTGCAGGAGGCATATGCCTTCTTGGCGTCAGACTCTGACGCCACTGACACTGCGTCAGATTTTGACCCAGGTCAGTTTTCTGACATGTCTAGTCAAGACGACATGTCATCTGTGTGTGAGCCGGCTGAAGAAAGAAGCTGTGCTTCCTCTGCTATGCCAAATGTGGAGGAGGACTGGGTACCTCCACAGTTAGCCGAGCCCAACGTCCCCCCTTTTAGTGCCAACGCAGGCATTAATGTTAATGTGGATGGCTTCTCCCCAATGCAGTATGTAGAACTATTTTTAGGGGATACCATCTGGGAGGAGATTGCTTCCCAGACTAACTTGTATGCTACCCAATTTATTGACAACAATCCAGGTAGCTATACAGCCAGGGAGCATGACTGGCATCCCACAGATGTCCCAGAGCTTAAAAAATTCTGGGCTCTCACATCGCTCATGGGGATTATAAAAAAGCCATCGATTCGCTCATACTGGAGCACCAACCCAATAATGTCGAGTCCAGTATTCTCCCAAACCATGCCTAGAGCCAGATACGAGTTACTGCTGAGATTTTTACATTTCAGTGACAATACCCTCTGTCACCCTAGAGATCACCCCCAATACGATAGGCTTTATAAAATACGCCCACTGCTAGACCATTTTCAGGACAAATTTTCGGATGTTTATACCCCCCAACAAAATTTATCCATAGATGAATCTCTAATGAAATACAAAGGGAGATTAGGGTTCAGACAATACATCCCCTCAAAGCGCTCTAGGTATGGCATTAAACTGTACAAACTGTGTGAGAGCGAAAGCGGATACACATTTGCCTTTCGTGTATATGAGGGGAAAGATGGTCAACTGGACCCTCCTGACTGTCCTGACTCCCTGGGGACAAGTGGGAAACTTGTATGGGACCTACTAAACCCCTTGTTTAATAAAGGTTACCACCTTTATGTGGATAATTTTTATAGTAGTGTCCGTCTATTTAAAACCCTTTATGCTTTACAGACACTGGCCTGCGGCACTGCCAGAAAAAATTCCAAAGATTTTCCACGATCTCTCATAGATGCAAAATTAAAAAAAGGCGAATGTAAAGCACTTCGGAAAGCTGAGGTGCTTGCACTAAAATTTAGGGACAGGAAGGATGTCCAAATGCTCACCACCATCCATGATGAACGCATGTCCGACGTCTCTGTCCGGGGCAAAGTAGAGTCCAAACCGGTTTGCATCAGGGCGTATAATAAGTACATGGGTGGTGTTGATTTGGCTGATCAGCTTATGCAGCCGTATCTTATTTTACGAAAAACCAAAGCATGGTATAAAAAGGTGGCTATATATCTGATGCAAATAGCAACCCACAACTCATTTTTACTTTTTAAAAAAAATAATCCAGGGAAAATCACCTTTCTCCAATTTCAATTGAAAATAATTTCTTTAACAATTTATGGAGATGGACAAGTTCCAACAACGGTGCAAGCTGAGTCCAGACATTTTATTTTTAAGTTACCGCCAACTGCTAGAAAAAACCCCCCCCAGAAACGTTGCCGGGTCTGTTTTAAAAACGGGAAAAGGACAGACACCCCTTTTCACTGTCCTGATTGTCCTTCGAAACCAGGACTCTGTGTAGGAACATGTTTCAAGCAGTACCACACAGAACAGTTGTAAGAAGTGTTCCTGAATTTTTATTTTATTTTCTGTTTCTTTGGAAAGCAGCCATTTTTTTGTTAGTCAGTTTCCTTCCCCCAAATCTCCATTTAGATTCTATTTGCAGGAGTCAGTTTAAAGATTGCTGCTAAATGTACATTTGCTACCTGCACATTTGGCCTAACAAGTTTTCTGGCAGTAACACATAACCAGCTGTCCAAAACCAGATGACGTGTGCATAAAAACCAGAATAAAGAAAATACCACTACACTTTCTTTGGGGGGCAAAATGGTTGGGGGAAAGAAGTCAAAACACCCCATCCTCTATAACATTTGATGTCTACTTTATAAAAATATATACTATACATATTGGCATGATGGTAACATTAACTGGGGGGTACAAAAATATGTCAAACTGAAGATAGACCAAGCATACCTATATATCAAGTTGAAAAACTGACATGTACAAGTTCTGATTGTTGCCTTTTGGCCCCCACACAACCCAGCAACCCTATACATGGGGGGTATCACTGTACTCAAGAGATGTTGCTGAACATATTGGGCAGTGTTTGGCAGTGACACGTAACAGGATCTGTTAATTCATGCCTAAAGTACAATGTGTGTGACAAAGAAACAAAAAAAGATTACTATCCAAAAGTTTGACAAAGGCTGGTGGTAGAATTCAGTGCATGAAAAGTGTTAAAATACCACAATTTAAAATGCCCTGGGTTGTCTACTTTTCAAAAATATATGGTTTGATGGGGGTAAAATACATTGGCTCAAATGGGACATGGGCGCAGGTTGATTACATGTCAAAATTCCAAGTTGGGAAACTGATAAGCGCACCTGCCAAACGTGGCCTTTTAGCCCCCAAAGAACCCGACAAGCCTATGCATGGGTGGTATCACTGTATTCAGGAGATCTTGCTGAACACATATTGGGGTGTTGTTTGGCAGTGACACATAACAGGATCTGATAATTCAGGACTAAAGTACAAGGTGTGTGAAAAAAACTGAAAAAAATGTACTAACTCAATGTTTGACAAAGCCTGGTGGTAGAATTAGTGCATGGAAAGTGTAAAAATTCCACCATGTGAAATACCCTAGGGTGTCTACTTTTCAAAAATATATGGTTTGATGGGGGTAAAATACATTGGCCGGCTTCAAAAATGTCCCAAATAGGACATGCATGCAGGTTGACTACATGTCAAAATTCCGAGCTGGGAAACTGATATGCGCACCTGCAAAATGTGGCCTTTTAGCCCCCAAACAACCCAAAACACCTATACATGGGGGGTATCCCTGTACTCGGGAGATGTTACTGAACACATGTTGGGGTGTTGTTTGGCAGTGACACATAACAGGATCTGTTAATTCATGCCTAAAGTACAATGTGTGTGAAAAAAACAGAAAAAAAATTACTAACTCAATGTTTGACAAAGCCTGGTGGTAGAATTAGTGCATGGAAAGTGTAAAAATTCCACCATGTGAAATACCCTAGGGTGTCTACTTTTCAAAAATATATGGTTTGATCGGGGTAAAATACATTGGCCGGCTTCAAAAATGTCCCAAATAGGACATGCATGCAGGTTGACTACATGTCAAAATTCCGAGCTGGGAAACTGATATGCGCACCTGCAAAATGTGGCCTTTTAGCCCCCAAACAACCCAAAACACCTATACATGGGGGGTATCCCTGTACTCGGGAGATGTTACTGAACACATATTGGGGTGTTGTTTGGCAGTGACACATAACAGGATCTGTTAATTCATGCCTAAAGTACAATGTGTGTGAAAAAAACAGAAAAAAAATTACTAACTCAATGTTTGACAAAGCCTGGTGGTAGAATTAGTGCATGGAAAGTGTAAAAATTCCACCATGTGAAATACCCTAGGGTGTCTACTTTTCAAAAATATATGGTTTGATGGGGGTAAAATACATTGGCCGGCTTCAAAAATGTCCCAAATAGGACATGCATGCAGGTTGACTACATGTCAAAATTCCGAGCTGGGAAACTGATATGCGCACCTGCAAAATGTGGCCTTTTAGCCCCCAAACAACCCAAAACACCTATACATGGGGGGTATCCCTGTACTCGGGAGATGTTACTGAACACATATTGGGGTGTTGTTTGGCAGTGACACATAACAGGATCTGTTAATTCATGCCTAAAGTACAATGTGTGTGAAAAAAACAGAAAAAAAATTACTAACTCAATGTTTGACAAAGCCTGGTGGTAGAATTAGTGCATGGAAAGTGTAAAAATTCCACCATGTGAAATACCCTAGGGTGTCTACTTTTCAAAAATATATGGTTTGATGGGGGTAAAATACATTGGCCGGCTTCAAAAATGTCCCAAATAGGACATGCATGCAGGTTGACTACATGTCAAAATTCCGAGCTGGGAAACTGATATGCGCACCTGCAAAATGTGGCCTTTTAGCCCCCAAACAACCCAAAACACCTATACATGGGGGGTATCCCTGTACTCGGGAGATGTTACTGAACACATATTGGGGTGTTGTTTGGCAGTGACACATAACAGGATCTGTTAATTCATGCCTAAAGTACAATGTGTGTGAAAAAAACAGAAAAAAAATTACTAACTCAATGTTTGACAAAGCCTGGTGGTAGAATTAGTGCATGGAAAGTGTAAAAATTCCACCATGTGAAATACCCTAGGGTGTCTACTTTTCAAAAATATATGGTTTGATGGGGGTAAAATACATTGGCCGGCTTCAAAAATGTCCCAAATAGGACATGCATGCAGGTTGACTACATGTCAAAATTCCGAGCTGGGAAACTGATATGCGCACCTGCAAAATGTGGCCTTTTAGCCCCCAAACAACCCAAAACACCTATACATGGGGGGTATCCCTGTACTCGGGAGATGTTACTGAACACATATTGGGGTGTTGTTTGGCAGTGACACATAACAGGATCTGTTAATTCATGCCTAAAGTACAATGTGTGTGAAAAAAACAGAAAAAAAATTACTAACTCAATGTTTGACAAAGCCTGGTGGTAGAAATAGTGCATGGAAAGTGTAAAAATTCCACCATGTGAAATACCCTAGGGTGTCTACTTTTCAAAAATATATGGTTTGATGGGGGTAAAATACATTGGCCGGCTTCAAAAATGTCCCAAATAGGACATGCATGCAGGTTGACTACATGTCAAAATTCCGAGCTGGGAAACTGATATGCGCACCTGCAAAATGTGGCCTTTTAGCCCCCAAACAACCCAAAACACCTATACATGGGGGGTATCCCTGTACTCGGGAGATGTTACTGAACACATATTGGGGTGTTGTTTGGTAGTGACACCTAACAAAATCTGTGAATTTATACCTGAATTGCAATTTATGTGAAAAAAATAAAAAAAATAAACTACCTATGCAAAGTTTGACAAAGGTTTATGGTAAAATGGCTGCATAGAAAGTATCAAAATATTCTTAGATGAATACCCTGGGTTATCTAGTTTAAGAAAAATATATACATGTGGGGTGTTTTTTGGAGATTTATGACATAACAGTGGTACAATGTCACTATTGATACATTTGAAAAATGTAAATTTTGAAACCGCAATTTCCTACTTGTACTTATAGCCCTATAACTTGCAAATAAAAGCAAAAAAACACGTAAACATTGGGTGTTTTTAAACTAAGGACAAAATGTTTAATCTATTTAGCAGTTTGTTTCATTCGATTTTGTAGATCAGTAAAATATTTTTTAAGTAGAAGTCAAAAAACACGTTTTTTGGGGGTTTTTTCACCATATTTTACTATTTTTTTTAAAGTAAATGATATGAAATGATACAAATAATGGTATGTAAAGAAAGCCCTTCTTGTCCTGAAAAAAACAATATATAACTTGTATGGGAACCGTAAATGAGAGAGCGGAAAATTACAGCTAAACACAAACACCACAAAAGTGTTAAAACTGCTCTGGTCCTTAACGTACAAACATCGCAAAAACAGGCCGGTCCTGAAGGGGTTAATTATCTATACATATGTATTAATGAATCTACTTTTAGTAATAGAAAATAATGTATACATGGTTAGTAAATCTATCTTATTATAAGTAAAAAAAAAAGACTAATGTAATTAGTATATTCAAATTGTTTTGATCCACTATAATCAGCTTCTCTTTAAAAGTGCTAAATAAGTGGCTTATAAAGTAGCCATTAGCTTTAAAGTGCATTGGCACATTCTATGCACTTTAAAGCTAAGATAATTGCAACAAAAGTAGAGAAGAGGAGGCAGGGGAAGTAGACCATCAATACCAGTACTGTGAAATAACCAGTCAATCACACCAACAAACATCTACCTTTGGTAAAAAAAAACCTCAGAACAATCTGAGCACATCCTACATAATGTTGTAATAGTAAATAAATAGCATTCTAAAGAAAAATAACCTAAATACATTAAACAAAATAGACAAACAGTGAGGTAGTGTATAAAAATGTAACACATAATAAAGATAAAAATGTAAATGTAGAAGGTAAAATAAAAGAAAGAAACATTATGAAACAGTAAAAAGACAATAACACTTTAGATATCTAGGCAACATAAAGGCACAGAAAACGGAATCCATAGGAGTTGGATAATACTCATGTACTTATAATCAGGAACAGGTGATGGCAAGTGGCTAAAGAGAAGCAACAGTCCAGGGCCCAGGAGCAAGTTATAAGCATAGAATCATTCCAGAAGAGGTAGTGGGCTGAAACAGGCCAGGTGATACCAGGAGTGAGGGCCACAAACAGTATAAGCCACACCAGGTGGGTACTCAGGGTTTGGGAGAACGGTAAAACAGAAATCTTGCTGAGCTTAGGAGGAGCACAGGATGTTAATCACAAGTGTATGGATATTGCAGCACTGCAAACTGGTAAAGGGGCATTCAGTGAATCCGCACAGAAGAATTTGTGGGCAGAATAGGGGTGTAGGTGGCTTAGATGATTCACAAATAGACCAATGACTTACAAACATAGAAAGGAGAAAAGTGACTGTTCAGAGTTTGACAAGTGGAGGTACACAAGTAAACAGATGAATAGGATAAACAACGAAGGCTGTGCCACTCACTCCTCAGGTCTAGCAGTGGAGGCTGAGGTAACTTAGTGGTCTGTACTGTTTATGGAATGCCTTCTGAGGCATGGGAGCCTCTGGGTCCTAACTGACCCCTGTGTAGTAGCAGGGAGCAAGGTCCTGTCTGGGACAGCAATCTTGCGTAAGCCAAGGGCAGCTAGGAATTTAGGAATGTCCTCAGGCTCCTAATAAAGGCCTCTGTGTGGTCACCTGCAGTTGATAGGGCAAATAGAAAATGCCACTGGTTGTGTATTTGGTGGCTCTGCAAAGTCTTTATTGTGTGTTTTTACTTACCAGGAAACTTGAAATAAATACGTTGAAAGGGTTTTACAGTATTTTAACTTATCAACAAAAATGACATGATTTTGCTATTACATGACGAAAAGTCATGATTTTATTAAACACACGGAGGCGAGTATTGCATATCCATTTCTTTATTGTCCACCAATATCAGCAAAGGATAAAAGCAGTAAAAAAAAAATAAGGTATACACAGTGACATAAGCCACTCGCAGTCCAAGTCCCACTATAATAGTAAGCACCTCCCCTTGATCTTCCTCTGTCTTTGAATATGCAACACCATTAGAAGAACCAGAAGAACAGGAACAGAATAATTAGTCCAACTGCAAGAGAACACTGTAGCCAAGTCCAAGAAGAGTTAAACCAGGAAACAACCCAAAGCAGGATACAAGTCTAGAACAGCATCTGAACAGTGCCAAATGAAAGGATTCCTCCAATGGACAAAGGTGTGGAAATCCAGTGAACAAATATGGATCAGACTGTGAAAACAGAAAAGAACAGGAGCCCCACAGTTACTTTGGTACTTCAAACCAAACCCTGGTAAGAGAATCAAAGACCCCAGAACAAGAGATTAACCAGACAACACCAACCAAATCCACCTGGGTGTAATATCCTGACTTAATGTAACACCAAACCCCTATAAAAAAGAACAGACGGGGAATATACAGAAGAACAATGAAAAACAAAATGATAAACATATACAGGGCAGGACAATACTCTCCTCCGTGTCTATAAAAAAAATCATGACTTTTCATCATGTAATAGCAAAATCATGTCATTTTTTTTGCAAGATACGGAGGCTCATATTGCAAGTTCACAGCTGACCGACAACCGCAGAAAAAACATGAGTAACCGGCTGAAAATAACATTTGCGAAAATAAGACTCTTGCGACCAGTCTGCCGTCCTCATCAAATCCTCCAACTAAGCGCCTGACGCTATAATTGAAGAGGCAGGTGCAAGCCTGGTGTCCACATCTGAGGTGTCCACACCTGTTTGGTGCAATACTCATTTCAGCCAACGTGCCAATGGGGTGCTTGCCACTGAGGAGAAAGAAGGATAAAGGGACAGAAAAAGATGAGGTGTCGATAAAGAATGATGTGTGATCCCCACACTTGTGTAAGCAGGTCATTGGATACAGTCTTAGTGTGTCTGTAATAAGGAGTGTAGGAACGTTCAACAAAATCCAAGGCACGTATGTCCGACATCCTCTTGCAAGACATGAGGCAGAAAAGGGAAAATAATTGGCCGACAATTGGCCGACTTCCCCAAGAAACATCAGCAATAGGATGCCATGAACCAAACAGAGATAAAATGACAGAAACAGCGAGAGATATGGGAGATGAGAGAGAGGGAGCAATGCAGAGGGCGACACACCAAGGTATGTTGTCCTGCTGGACAACCATCGAAACCTCAATGGCCTGATGAAAGGATGCTTTTGTGGAGATGAACAATCTTCAACCGTTGAAGAAACCAGTAATGAGGCGGGGCTGAAAAACCACTTGGATTAAAGATGCCAAGAGTCTGATGATCCTCGCCAAGTGCGAGTAATGTGATATGTGGGCGGAGTAGCACCCGGCGAAGTTCCTTGCGGATGGTAGACTCAATGAGTCCTCTTCTGAATCCATGAGAAAACACCAAAACTCCATGCGCCTGGACGGTGTCAGACAGGACTTCTCCCAATTTATGAGGAAACCCAGTCGGGACAGTAGATCTATGGCCCACTGAAGATGTTGTAGGAGGACGGAGTGATCCTGGGCCACGAGCAGAATGTCATCTAGGTACACAATAAGGCACATGCCTTGACTGCGTAATCAGGCCATCGCTGAACACAGCAGCTTAGTAAGGCACCGAGGTGCCAAAGAGAGACCAAAAGGAAGACAGGTGAAACGCTATACGCGATTCCTCCAATGGAAATGAAGGCAATCCCTTGACGTCTCGCTCACCCAAACCAATAGGTACGCGTCCTTCAAATCCAGCTTTGCCAACCAATCCATGTGTAGGAGCAAATCCCTTAGGAGATAAATGCCCTTCATCTTGAAATTGCGGTAGTGTACCATGGAATTGAGGGGGGCAAAAACTGATGACAGGGCGCATCAGGCAATATGTAAAAAATATTGCTGATGACCCCAGAGGGGTTCAGCGGAGCCAGTTCCATCATTTCCTTGACAAGGAGGGCTGACAATTCCTCATCAATCAACCAGCAATCCCAAAGGGAAAAACAGATCGGTCAAGGGGTTGGAATGTGGCATGGCACACCAACCAGTTCTATGTGGAAACCACGTACCGTATTGAGAACCAATGCATCGGAGGTTATGGCTGCCCAAGTGGGGAAAAATGATGGAGTCTGCCCCCTACATAAACATGAGAAGAAATATGAGGTAGTATTAAGATTATCATATGGGCATCTTGCAACGGAATTTCCTCTGAAGCCCCATGACTGCTATGGTCGTCCATGCCTGGGGAAGAATTTGGACCGGGTTGGTTCTCACCTGCTGGCAGTTGGGGGGTTGGTTAAAGGAGTCTCGTCCCAAGCCAAGGTAGTTGAAATAACTGTGGCCGGCCAGACACCCTCAGGGAAGACTGGGCCTTATCCAAGACAGTAAATGTCCCAACAAAGCACCCTAGGTCCTTGATAAAGGAGTCAGCAAATAATAAACCTTGGGCATCCTAACCAGCCTCAGTGAGGGTGAGTTTTGACAACTTAGGTTCAATCTTAAACAGAATGACCTTAGTGAGGTGTGAACATTCTAAGTAAACGTTCTAAATGAAGTGCCGGGGTTGTCCGGCGCACTGGACTCCGTGCGCCAGAGCACCCCTGGGTGGTCAAAAGGTATTTTGCAGGGTTTTCGGTCAAAACTACAGAAAGGGAAAGGTTAAACAGGGGAAACACACATTCTAGGAGGGCACATCCACACATATAAAACAAGGCAAATCACGGTCAGGCAGCGGTCCCGGCACAGCGGCCAAAAATCAATTTGTGGAAAAAAGAGCCGGTGTTCGGGCATGAACTTCCAAATTTGTGTCCCGAAAATAGCTGAAAGGAGCTGAACGGTAAAGAAAGGGATATGCAATATGAGCCTCCATGTCTTGTAATTAAATCATTGCTATCTACTATTATTTCATGCTGCATATTTTTTTCCTTCTTTGTAATCTTATTTGTTACTATGCTATTCTCCCATAATAATCATGCATCCAAATGCACACAAACATACTTTAGAATTTGGGTTTCATATTATGAAATATACTGTAAATGATATATTAACCTGATCAATGCAACTCCATGAAAGGTTAAATTCGAATTTGTAGAAGACATATTGTAATTCCCCTGTTTACATGCAGAGCTGGATTTGGCCGGGTTTGGATCACCACCAGATATGATTAAAATGGAGAATAAATGATTTCTTTCTTTCTATAGATTAATTGTGGAAATAGTTTGGTAAGCTGGTTCAACATCTGCCTCTATTGTGTTATTACACCTTGTACCCTTTGATAATTCTGATGAGAGCTTTGTCTGGGAATGTTCTATGTCCCAACCTGTAATACTTTACAATCACCATTCAAGGATTCTATGTAATCTTTGGATATTTCAATAAAACATACTTGTCTGTTTTTATATGAAAAATAAAAAATGGTAATGCAGTCTTTAATGGTTGAGGGATTTTTAGTGGCACATATTGACACTCCAATTTTTTTTTATTTTTTTTAAATAATAGTAATAATTCTGCAACCTCTGAGGCTGCAAGTTGAATAATTGATCACTACGTGTATTTTCACAAATAAGTATGCATGTCTGTTGAGTGGTGACCTCTGGCTGTGTGTGAAGTGAGTTACCATTACCATATCTCAGAGAGAGCATGATACAGTATCAATTCAGTAGTTGATCACTTGCTCTGGATGCGAGCAGGGGTCCTTGGGGATAACAGAGAGACAACAATTGAAAAGCATCATGAAGGTATAAAATGCCATCAGCACCACAATTTCACCTGAAGTATTTTCAGAATCTGCCACCCTAGAGGTTGCTACTCCTAGGTACTCCTAGCTTGAATTCCTTTATAGACCTTTTCATTCCTACAAATACAGGAAAACATTAAGTAGATATAAGACTTGATCTGTGATGATACAATAGTGGAAATAAGACTTTGAATGTCTTCTCTGGCATTATCATACCCAAAAAAGGACATGGAAAGAAGAACCCCAAGACATAAAATATGAGATATAAGATATATACTAGATAATTACCAGTACTTTTTCTGTTTTAGTATGGAATTGTTTAAATTCACAACAGAATGACCTGTACTCAAAAGGTACAAAATACGTATTTTTTCAAATAGATATGTCTACATGTAGAAACACTTACATCTGCACTTTTAAATCACATTACACCATGGGAATTGAACATCACCCTCTGCATTTTCAGCCTTCATTTTTCTAAGAAATATGAAAATATGAAAAAGGGACCATATTAATATATTGAACATTTCAGAAAATAAAGAATTTTTTGTATTACTTAAATAAATATTATAAGTTTAATGTTAAACCTAGTTTTGTTGCTGTACCCCTGTAGAGATTTAACCTGCTTGATGTCTTTTAACCTTTTGAAAGTGTGCGACATGTTATGTTTTATGTCATTATCCAGTAGAACTTTACTGAATAAAGAAGATTTCTTTCATATTCTGACAAGGTGTTCTAACTATTATGCTTTTATGTCCTAAGGTTGGTGCTGGTTAGCTGTTGTACTAAGTGTCAATTATATTCCAGTAACTCTGTGCTGCACTGCACTTTTAAAGTATTAATCACTGTACATTATCAGTGTCAGTCTCACTCTGGTTTAAAAATATAAAAAGTATATATATATATATATATATATATATACACACATATATTCAACAAACACAGTAGACAGAACTATAGCCTAATTCTAATTATTTATTTTGAAGCTGAACTAGCACAGTACAATCAGCTTTCTGGTTGATCTATAACCATGCTGAAATTTGGTTAGCCCGATTTTGCTTAGCCAGAATTCAGGTTAAATTATTTTTTTTTTTTTTGATTAATTCTTTATTTTATTCGTGCAGATAAGTAACAGGAGGATGTGCACTGCCACAACAGCTGGTGCATCCAGGTTTATTGTCACATATGATCACATGGCAATAATAAAACATTGCACTTTTTTTTTTTAGGTATATAGGTAAACAGAATTCTTTCTTAAGCTTCATTACAACAACAAATATAACATAAAAGGGAACAGTAGCTTGGCTTATGATATGACAGGAGTAGGAACGTGGCTGGTCTCCTCTAACTAGCTAATATGCAGTGTACAGGCTGTGTGTTTACTAACCTTAGTGAGCTGCATAGCCAGGAGACAGGACAGACCAAGTAAGTTACAGAGAATTACGTTGAGCTGTACCCCTGGGAAGTACAGCTAGCTACATAGGTATAACCATTACTATTTGAGATAACACAGGCTTATACGAGCAGCTGGCGTAGAAGGTAACAGCCAAGAGATTGCAGTAGGTGTATATAGATCTATCATAAGCACTGTGTGCTAAGGAGTGAGATTCTCACTTTAATAAAACATGCTTGGTCACAATGTCAGTAAAGTAGCAGTCAGGAGTTTTAGGAAGAGTAGAGTGCCTAAACTGACTGAGTGTATTGGTATGCCTTAGTAGAGTAGTTAGATTAACATATCTCAAGGAGATCTTGACAGGTGAGGAGAATTAAAAACATATAAATGAAAACAACAGCATGAGCATGATAGGGAACAGGTCAATGGGGAGTTAAAGGAAAACAGGGAATATATCACGCTATATTAACTGACATTTTTAAATAGTAATATTGCCACTGTCAACTTGGCATCTGGGTAAAGCCAAAAGTTCTGGAACTAAAGTTTTAAAATTGGCTGCTGCCCTAAGGGGTCGCCTATAGTGGTACCCTGCACCAATTTGGAGTGTGTGCCCGTCGGTGTGTAAAAGGGAGGTCTGCCAACCACTAGCCAGGGTATGATTTTGTTGAAGAGTGGCTGTCTAAGGTGAATACTGTGTTGGGAGAATGTCCCGACAAAGTGAATTCCAGTCCCAGTATTTTCAGGTGGTAGGTGCTGGCACTGCTCCAGTTCGGTGGGTTTGCAGGACTGCCCACTGGTGCTGGTAGAGTCAACGAGTCTAACGGGAGGTTCAGCTGCTCCAGTACTGTCGGTGCCTCCTGCATGCAGCGTACTGTGTGTGTAGTGTCACCCTTGATGATCAGTAGGGTGTGAGCCGGACCCCAGCGGTACCTAATGCTTTGCGCTCGCAGGAGGGATGTCAGTCTTTTCAGGGACCTCCTCCAGACCAGTGTCGTTCCTGAAAGGTCAGCATAGAAGGTTAAATTGATATCTTCGAAAGAGTAGGATGCCTGATCCCTAATAGCTGCCAGGACTGCGATTTTGTCTTTGTAGGTCTGGAACTGCAGGACGACATCTCTCATCGCTGTGGCTGGGGCCCTAGGGGGCTTGGGAATTCGAAAAATGCCTTCTATCTGCACTGCTTTGGCCACTCTCTGGGTTAATAGAGCCATAAGGAGCTTCAGGCGGCGTTTGTCTTCAAGCCCAGCGAATCGTAGATCATTCTGCCCAGCTATCAGTTTCAGCTCTTGTACCTCCTGTTGCAGCCTTTGTATTTGGCTGGCTTGGGTGTTCACAGTGTTTTCTACTGTCCCTACCCGCCCAGACAGGCCCTGCAATGTGGTCTTGATCGAAGCGATATCCTCCGAGATTTTCCGGTGATGCTCCGCCATTAGGTCTCTGATGGCCTCCTGTCACGGTAATATACCCCAACACGCAGGAATAGTCCAGATAGTCAAAAGACAAGAAACCAGGATTCGTCTTACCGGACCTTAGAATGGCCGGACTAGACGAGTACAAGAAAAGACAGAGTCCAGAACAAGCCGAGGTCAAGGGAACGGAGAGACAGCGTAAAGTAGAACAAGCCGAGGACTGGTACACAGAAGACAAACCAGCGGATAAACAAGCAAGGATAAAGAGAGAGAGCGGAGTCAGGAACAAAGCCAAGGTCAAGCACCAAAAAAACAACTGAACGATACAAGCACTAAAGGGAACTGGACAGAAACCACGATAGGGCAAGGTGCAAAGGAAACAGGTGAGTATAAATACCCTAATGTTCACTTTGATTTGCCCCTGTCATATCCACGCCCCCAAAACGTGAGTGTATGGGGAACGTGGCATGACAGGGGCCAATGGGAGACTGATTCTAATTTTGTCTCCCACTGTCCCTTTAAGAGCGCGCCCGAGACGCGCGGCGCGCTCTTAGTGTCAGGTGGGACACGTGACCGCTTCTCGCGGTCACTGCCCGCTCGACTGATCTCGTCGTTGGCTGAGCCGCGCGCGGCTCGTGCAGGAGCAGGACCGCGCGCGGCGAGAAGAGAGGACCCCGGCCGGTCCCTGGAGAGGGTAAGTACTGCTACACCTCCATGCTCACCGGCGTGGAGGCTGAGGTGGGTGGCGGGGGTTGTGATCGGGCTGGCGTTGGCTGAGGCCGGTCCGGGGAGAATATACTTTCACCCTCATCCTACGTCTCCTCGTAGAAGTCGGAGCACCCGCCATGCGTAGACTCCATATTGGAGCGCGGGTTGCCATGTGCCTGCCGCCATAGCTCTCCGATGTCCATGCCCTTCGTGGGCTTTTCTGGTTTTAGTTTTTTGTTTTTTCGCCCCATTGGGCTCGCTTGGGTGCTGGGGTCTCCCTGTAGTGGGTTTGCCCCGTTTTAGAATGTGTAAATTGGGCTTTTCTCTTGCCGTGGCCTGGAGCTCAGCAGACATGCGGCTGTTCTCTTCAGGTTAAATGAGTTTTAGGGTGTATGCTATCCACAAACAGTTGAATTGTTAAATTAGCAGCCTTTGTTCTATAATAATATCATGAATATATTATGGACATGCGTTACTTGAATTGCTGCTTATTATACATTTGAGGAAGTGAAACAGCTAAGTTGACTTAATAAAACAAAATTATATAAACTACAATAAATTCATATCTATTGTTCAAAAGAAATGTGAATATTAATGTATACAAAAAAGAATGAACAGTTATGCAAGCCACATATCTTGCGAGAAGCAGGTATATGAGCTGCAAGGTGTCTGGAAATCGTTTAGTAGTCAAAAAATAATAATAATAAATGATAATGATATCCCCTTAGGTCAAAGGAATGATATCTTTAAGGATAGATAGAATAAATACTAAATCTTCCCCACTAGTATCCGTATGGAGTCTATCTTGGTATATCGTATAACCAATAAACTGAGCTTTATTGTGTCAGGCTCAAAGGAGGTCCTTACTAGATATACCGACTCATAAATTAAACAAGGAGGAAGAAATGATGCAAATTTGCCACTTATTCTAGAGTTGCCAGAGTATATATCTCTATATGTGGAAGCAAATGTATATGTAAAAATGTATGCCTCTATGTTTAACAATAAAGCCGATTAGGGCATGCATAAACGGAGTGCATACATATGCTATATACGTTCCACCTCGGACCTAGAGTATTTAGGCTGTATATATATAGAAAGCGTATATAATAGTAAGATATTGTGGATATCGTGATGCTTAGAGTGCCCACGGCATATCCATATAGAGTGTAGCAATATTAAAGAAAAGATATATATACACAGATACGGTCCCTTAGGTTGCTAAATTAGTAATGCAAGATACTATGCAGTATGTTATTCACAAAGGCAACACATTCTCTAAAGTCTATGAGTCTGTTTGATCAGACATCCTTAAGTGGCAAGAGTTGCTAATATCTATCGATACCAAACATAAAAGAAGAAAAACATAAGTGCCAAAATTATAATATCATACTGTGAATCAGTGCAAAAGGAGTGTATACTGTCTATAAGTAAGACAGACAAAACGCCTGACGCGCGTTTCAGTGCTGTAGCAAGCACCTTCGTCAGAGGCAAATGAACTGCTGCTCCAAATGTCGAATATATACCCTGTGTGTGTATGCCGCCAACCAATGGATTTCCTCTACCGTTATGGGGCGTGACCATTTCTCGGCGCGAATTGCGCTGCCCTATCATTACGGGAAATACGAGAGGGGGAGGCGGAGTATGTAAATTACGTAACATACAATGAGTCCCTCCCATTATTCTCCGTGATCATAGCCCGATATGGGCTGTCTTCTACCATGTTATGGGCTTTTGCCGAGATATGGATTAGATTATGTATATATATGGGAGGTGCAGCTGTATTTTCGTATGTATATCTATGGTATTAGCGAATTTGGAACATAAGAACTATCAGTCAAAGTACAAAACTCTGACCGGTAGTAAAAAGGGTTACAGGGGTAGTATAGGGCTTAACCCTGAAAATATGACTATCAAAGCGGAGGGAGTGAGAAGAGTTCCCCGTAGAAGCGGGGTCCTTGATCTCACTACCGCTACCCCCAATCTTAGTATCAAAGCAACAAAAATAACAAAAACTTTAATTAGAACAACTTTAAGGAAAAAAATATAATATCAAAAAACACACCACCTATTAAATCACCCCACTCTGTGAGGGTTAAAAACAATATACTGCAATGCGACTGTAAATGTAGACTGGCGAACCAGTGTGGCTGGGTACGTATGCAAATAGCAACAGCAATCACAAAGAGTACTGGTGTATCAAGTTTCTAGACACAATATAGTTTGTAGAGATACATAGTTGCTAATCTTGCTTCCCTTGGAACCTCAGCCTATCTGTCACTGATTAATGCCAGGAAACAGCACCAAAGCCGGGGGAATCCCCCAATTGCAGTGTTCCTAGGAACAGCTAATATCTAGTTGAATCTGTATAATAGCTTCCGAGAGTCCTAAGGTGTACTTAAGTTAAGTCCAATATCAAAGAGTGCCTGGTAATTCTAGTGCACCAAAAGGAGGTAAATCGAAAGGAAAGTAAGATCAAACAGTATATACAGAGAAAACAAAGTAATGAAAGGGACTGAGTCTAAACAGAGTTATGCAGATAATACAATTACCATTGCTGCTCCTAACTCAGAATAATCCCTCTAGTCTGTACCTAGGGCTGTGAGGTTTCCCTCAAGTTGTCAAAGCAGTCAGCATCGAAAGTATATCAGTGTGTCCAATCATGTGGAACAGAACTGCCCAACGCGCGTTTCGGCGGTCTCACCGCCTTTCTCAAGGGCAAAATAGTAGTACATAATGAGCCTCCCTTTACCTTGTTTATATACCCCACCAACTACTAATCCAGTAGAAGGTGGGGTTTCAAATTGCCCGCCAGCCGCATCCACTAATTGCCGCTGGTGGTGTTGTGCGCATGTCGCTTTCCCCGGCGCATGCGCGGGAACTTCTCCCCCTTCCCATGGGTACGGAGCTTCCACTTGCGCATGCGTCAGAACTTAGTCTTCGGACCAGGCCGAATATCCGCTTGTGAACATGCGTATATTAGACAGCGGCGCATGCGCACAGAGTATGTGTCAGTCTGTTCGCGCATGCTCCAAAAACTCAGAATTGGGCGATACGCTTACGGCAATATGCCGTCAAGTATTGGCGCATGCGTGAGAACTTAGTATTTATGCTTGCGCATGCGTCTGAACTTCGTTACCAACTCAGGCAGTCCACCTGGTAAAGATGGTAAGAGTAGTGGATGATAAATCGGCTCTGCTACTGGGCAACTGTGGTTAATATCTATCGTGATATGGTAGGGGCATACACGTCTCAACCCACATCCCCACAAATCTTTAGAAAAGAGGGGGGAAGTGGGTGGATGTTGTAAGGTGGTTAGTAAGCCCAAGTATCATAGCGTTCGATATCTAGTGGGAGCAAACACTTAGGAGAGGCATAATTCATAATAAGTGACATATCATATATCAATAAGAAAAAAAAAAGTCCATTCAAATGTTATGAACTAAGTTGATTATACATTATGAAGGAGTGGTAATAAAACAAGAAAGGCATGGTTCAAAGCATAAACTAACAAAAAAAGCAAAGAAAAGCATCATAGAAATGTTAAAGACAAATCAGATGAATGGGGCAAAAGAGAAACCCTCATTTAGACCTCTCGGTTGGAGTGTTTTTAACTGATAGATCCATTTGGATTCTCTCTGTCTAAGGATTCTGTCAAAATCACCACGTCTTTGGTTCCTTTTCACTAATTCAAGGCCGCAGAATCTGAGGTTATTGGAGTCACTATGATGGTGTTCCTTTAGGTGTCTAGATATTGGTGTATCTAAACGGTTCCTCGGAGACCTTATATGTTCCATAATTCTCGCTTTGAAGGCCCTAAAGGTCTTGCCTACATATTTCTGTCCACAGGCACAGGATAAAAGATATACAAGTCCCTTGGTATTACAATTAAAGAAATCTTTTATCTTCACGACATTTTCACCTGTGCTATCAGTTACGGTCTTTGAGCCTTTGGAGATGTATCGACAAGCGACACATCTACCACAGCTGTATGAGCCACAGGGTGGGGTACCTAGCCAGGTGGCTCTTGGTTGTATTGGGGTAGAAAAGTGACTTGGTACCAACATGTCTCGGATGTTACGTCCCCGTCTAGCCGTAATATCAATGTGGGGGCCAAGGACCTGTTTAAGATGGGTGTCATTCAGAAGTAGCGGCCAAAATCTGTCCAGTGACTTCCTAACCTCAGGCCAGCCAGCATCATAGGTCGCGATCATGCGTATTTTGTCAGTTTCCCTATCAACTTTGTCAGGTTGGTCACTCAGGAGTGCACTCCTCTGGGTCTCTAGTGCCCTTTTATACGCCAGCTTTAAGCAGCGGTTCGGATAGCCCTTAGCCTTAAAATGGGCTCTAAGTTGTTGTGCTTTGAGTTTAAAATCTGCAATATCGCTGCAATTCCTGCGGAGACGGAGATATTGACCCGTAGGGATACCAGCCTTCAATGGTCTTGGATGATGACTACTCCAATGGAGAAGCGAGTTTGTAGCAGTTGGTTTTTTATATAGTGTGGATTGAAATGTACCACCCTCATCCATGGTGATGGTCACATCTAAAAAATTAATGGAGCGTCCCCCAAATTCGAATGTAAAGCGGAGGTTCTCTTCATTGTGGTTAAGAAGAGTGACCAAGTCAGAGAATTCCTGAGGGGTGCCCTGCCAGACAATTAGAACATCGTCAATATAGCGACCCCACCATAATATCTTAGGCAAGTACTCTGCCAAATTTTCTAAGGTGGATATCCAGTGTTCCCACCAGCCCAGGTGGAGGTTCGCGTATGATGGAGCACACGCTGTGCCCATGGCAGTACCTCTCACCTGGTGGTAGAACTTGGAATTAAACAAAAAATAGTTATGTGACAGAATAAAGCCCAATAGACGTAAAACAAAAGTGGTGTGGGGAACATCCCTAGATGGTCTCTCATTAAGGTAGAATCCTACATGTTCAATCCCCCTCACGTGGGGAATGGAAGAATAGAGGGATTCAACGTCCAAGCTACAAAGACTCGCTGTAGAAGGAAATTTGAGTTCCGAAAGTTTATTTAGGGCTTGTTTCGTATCCCTAATATACGAAGGGAGGGCCTCGACAAAAGGTCTCAGGATTTTATCTACATACAGACTGCCGTTCTGTGTGAGATTATCTATCCCCGAAACGATTGGGCGTCCGGGGGGGTTCTCCCTGTTTTTGTGAACTTTAGGCAGGCAGTAGAAGGTTGCTATCTTAGGGTTACGATTAAGGATGAAGTCATATTCGTCCTTGGATAGCAACCCCCTACTGCGGCCGTCATCCAGAATTTCTTTGTATTTCTGGAGAAAATCATTTGTCGGGTCAAACTTAATCACTTTGTAAGTCTCAGAGTCACCCAAAACGTGTTCCACCATTTCAACATATTTATTTACATCCATTATCACGACATTACCCCCCTTGTCTGCTGGTTTAACAATGATATCACTATTACTTTGGAGTGCCTTCAAGGCCCGCTGTTCATTTTTATGGAGGTTTTCACTTGATCGGATGGACAAGGTTTTTAAGTCAATTTTTTCGATCTCATTCCTAGCTGCTTCAAGAAAAAGTTCGATATTTCTGAAGCCAGCAAAGCTTGGTGTATATCTACTCTTAGGTTTAAGATCGGTGTATTTATGGGTGGTACTTGGGTCGTTCTCATCCAGAAGAGACAAGAGAGTAGTCAGGCACTGGTAGTCTTTACTCGTTAAGCCAAGATCTCTAGCCCTTTTCTCATTCTGGATTGAATGAAACTTATGTAAAGCCAGTTTGCGGATAAAAAGGTGGAGGTCCTTGATCCAACTAAATCTGTCAAATGATGGAGTCGGTACGAATGATAGTCCCCTACCGAGGACCCTAAGCTGGTCTTCGTTCAATGTATAGGATGACAGATTTATGACCTGTGACTCGGGTCCTGAGATTTGAGTGGTATCTAGTACCTTTTCCTTCTCCCCCCTCCTCCTCCTCCCCCACCCCTTGGATACCTGGTCTGATAACGTGTGCGTTGGCTTGGGAATTCTTCCTGGTTGCCCATGGCTAAAAAATTAACCCCTTTCTTCAGAATCCCCCTTGGGTTAGGAGCCATTGTGGAGGTGGAGGGTTGTGATTGGGACTCAGACGGGGTAACTTGACTACCTGAGTCCGTATCTGAGGAATCATAGTCTGATGTTAAAGTGTTATCTGAGGTACGTCTCATCCTACGATTAAAGGATTTGTAAATATTCCCGGTCTCATAGTCATTCAGATCCCTCAAAAATTTATCATGTTTCCTAAATTTTATTATGTCTTGGTATTTATCTAGGCTTTGTTTTAACCTAGATTCCATGAAAGTAAAATTAGGGTCATTTTGGAATTGTTTAATCGTGGTGATTTCCTCGTCGAGACTAGCATTTACTGTCTTAAGTTTGTCTTGCTCAAATTTACAAATGATGTGCATGAAAGTTTTAGAACAGGTTCCAGCTGCACACTCCCATTCCTTCATTAGCTCAACATTCTCTGAGTAGGATGAGGGGGTATTCCTCACTCTAAGGCCCCTCGGTATCATTTCCCTCTTTATGTAATTTTCAAGGGAAGAAATTTCCCAACAGGTCCTAATCTGGCTTTTGTAAAGACCCTGAAGTTTATTAAAGGATCTGTTAATGTCCGGGGTCATGGCGTTGGGGTCTAGTTTAGTGTTAGAAAAGACATTGTCTGCATCTTTACACCAGATGCTGCTATCCAGCTTGTTGGATAAGAAACCAGCCATAATATCTTCTTAAAATAAATGTAGCCACTCTCGTAACCCAGGTATTGAAACCAAAATAATAAAGAACATAAGAACTATCAGTCAAAGTACAAAACTCTGACCGGTAGTAAAAAGGGTTACAGGGGTAGTATAGGGCTTAACCCTGAAAATATGACTATCAAAGCGGAGGGAGTGAGAAGAGTTCCCCGTAGAAGCGGGGTCCTTGATCTCACTACCGCTACCCCCAATCTTAGTATCAAAGCAACAAAAATAACAAAAACTTTAATTAGAACAACTTTAAGGAAAAAAAATATAATATCAAAAAACACACCACCTATTAAATCACCCCACTCTGTGAGGGTTAAAAACAATATACTGCAATGCGACTGTAAATGTAGACTGGCGAACCAGTGTGGCTGGGTACGTATGCAAATAGCAACAGCAATCACAAAGAGTACTGGTGTATCAAGTTTCTAGACACAATATAGTTTGTAGAGATACATAGTTGCTAATCTTGCTTCCCTTGGAACCTCAGCCTATCTGTCACTGATTAATGCCAGGAAACAGCACCAAAGCCGGGGGAATACCCCAATTGCAGTGTTCCTAGGAACAGCTAATATCTAGTTGAATCTGTATAATAGCTTCCGAGAGTCCTAAGGTGTACTTAAGTTAAGTCCAATATCAAAGAGTGCCTGGTAATTCTAGTGCACCAAAAGGAGGTAAATCGAAAGGAAAGTAAGATCAAACAGTATATACAGAGAAAACAAAGTAATGAAAGGGACTGAGTCTAAACAGAGTTATGCAGATAATACAATTACCATTGCTGCTCCTAACTCAGAATAATCCCTCTAGTCTGTACCTAGGGCTGTGAGGTTTCCCTCAAGTTGTCAAAGCAGTCAGCATCGAAAGTATATCAGTGTGTCCAATCATGTGGAACAGAACTGCCCAACGCGCGTTTCGGCGGTCTCACCGCCTTTCTCAAGGGCAAAATAGTAGTACATAATGAGCCTCCCTTTACCTTGTTTATATACCCCACCAACTACTAATCCAGTAGAAGGTGGGGTTTCAAATTGCCCGCCAGCCGCATCCACTAATTGCCGCTGGTGGTGTTGTGCGCATGTCGCTTTCCCCGGCGCATGCGCGGGAACTTCTCCCCCTTCCCATGGGTACGGAGCTTCCACTTGCGCATGCGTCAGAACTTAGTCTTCGGACCAGGCCGAATATCCGCTTGTGAACATGCGTATATTAGACAGCGGCGCATGCGCACAGAGTATGTGTCAGTCTGTTCGCGCATGCTCCAAAAACTCAGAATTGGGCGATACGCTTACGGCAATATGCCGTCAAGTATTGGCGCATGCGTGAGAACTTAGTATTTATGCTTGCGCATGCGTCTGAACTTCGTTACCAACTCAGGCAGTCCACCTGGTAAAGATGGTAAGAGTAGTGGATGATAAATCGGCTCTGCTACTGGGCAACTGTGGTTAATATCTATCGTGATATGGTAGGGGCATACACGTCTCAACCCACATCCCCACAAATCTTTAGAAAAGAGGGGGGAAGTGGGTGGATGTTGTAAGGTGGTTAGTAAGCCCAAGTATCATAGCGTTCGATATCTAGTGGGAGCAAACACTTAGGAGAGGCATAATTCATAATAAGTGACATATCATATATCAATAAGAAAAAAAAAAGTCCATTCAAATGTTATGAACTAAGTTGATTATACATTATGAAGGAGTGGTAATAAAACAAGAAAGGCATGGTTCAAAGCATAAACTAACAAAAAAAGCAAAGAAAAGCATCATAGAAATGTTAAAGACAAATCAGATGAATGGGGCAAAAGAGAAACCCTCATTTAGACCTCTCGGTTGGAGTGTTTTTAACTGATAGATCCATTTGGATTCTCTCTGTCTAAGGATTCTGTCAAAATCACCACGTCTTTGGTTCCTTTTCACTAATTCAAGGCCGCAGAATCTGAGGTTATTGGAGTCACTATGATGGTGTTCCTTTAGGTGTATCTAAACGGTTCCTCGGAGACCTTATATGTTCCATAATTCTCGCTTTGAAGGCCCTAAAGGTCTTGCCTACATATTTCTGTCCACAGGCACAGGATAAAAGATATACAAGTCCCTTGGTATTACAATTAAAGAAATCTTTTATCTTCACGACATTTTCACCTGTGCTATCAGTTACGGTCTTTGAGCCTTTGGAGATGTATCGACAAGCGACACATCTACCACAGCTGTATGAGCCACAGGGTGGGGTACCTAGCCAGGTGGCTCTTGGTTGTATTGGGGTAGAATTAGTTCATAACATTTGAATGGACTTTTTTTTTTCTTATTGATATATGATATGTCACTTATTATGAATTATGCCTCTCCTAAGTGTTTGCTCCCACTAGATATCGAACGCTATGATACTTGGGCTTACTAACCACCTTACAACATCCACCCACTTCCCCCCTCTTTTCTAAAGATTTGTGGGGATGTGGGTTGAGACGTGTATGCCCCTACCATATCACGATAGATATTAACCACAGTTGCCCAGTAGCAGAGCCGATTTATCATCCACTACTCTTACCATCTTTACCAGGTGGACTGCCTGAGTTGGTAACGAAGTTCAGACGCATGCGCAAGCATAAATACTAAGTTCTCACGCATGCGCCAATACTTGACGGCATATTGCCGTAAGCGTATCGCCCAATTCTGAGTTTTTGGAGCATGCGCGAACAGACTGACACATACTCTGTGCGCATGCGCCGCTGTCTAATATACGCATGTTCACAAGCGGATATTCGGCCTGGTCCGAAGACTAAGTTCTGACGCATGCGCAAGTGGAAGCTCCGTACCCATGGGAAGGGGGAGAAGTTCCCGCGCATGCGCCGGGGAAAGCGACATGCGCACAACACCACCAGCGGCAATTAGTGGATGCGGCTGGCGGGCAATTTGAAACCCCACCTTCTACTGGATTAGTAGTTGGTGGGGTATATAAACAAGGTAAAGGGAGGCTCATTATGTACTACTATTTTGCCCTTGAGAAAGGCGGTGAGACCGCCGAAACGCGCGTTGGGCAGTTCTGTTCCACATGATTGGACACACTGATATACTTTCGATGCTGACTGCTTTGACAACTTGAGGGAAACCTCACAGCCCTAGGTACAGACTAGAGGGATTATTCTGAGTTAGGAGCAGCAATGGTAATTGTATTATCTGCATAACTCTGTTTAGACTCAGTCCCTTTCATTACTTTGTTTTCTCTGTATATACTGTTTGATCTTACTTTCCTTTCGATTTACCTCCTTTTGGTGCACTAGAATTACCAGGCACTCTTTGATATTGGACTTAACTTAAGTACACCTTAGGACTCTCGGAAGCTATTATACAGATTCAACTAGATATTAGCTGTTCCTAGGAACACTGCAATTGGGGGATTCCCCCGGCTTTGGTGCTGTTTCCTGGCATTAATCAGTGACAGATAGGCTGAGGTTCCAAGGGAAGCAAGATTAGCAACTATGTATCTCTACAAACTATATTGTGTCTAGAAACTTGATACACCAGTACTCTTTGTGATTGCTGTTGCTATTTGCATACGTACCCAGCCACACTGGTTCGCCAGTCTACATTTACAGTCGCATTGCAGTATATTGTTTTTAACCCTCACAGAGTGGGGTGATTTAATAGGTGGTGTGTTTTTTGATATTATATTTTTTTCCTTAAAGTTGTTCTAATTAAAGTTTTTGTTATTTTTGTTGCTTTGATACTAAGATTGGGGGTAGCGGTAGTGAGATCAAGGACCCCGCTTCTACGGGGAACTCTTCTCACTCCCTCCGCTTTGATAGTTATTAGCGAATTTGGTTTAATCCGTTCTGGGTATCAGGTTACATCCAGGTATGTGTGTATATAACCAGCTTCATGTAGTCAATAAAAAAGTTATTATATTTGACAAACTTGTCATAACTATATATCTTTCAGTTATACCTGGAAAGTGGTAACTATGTATCCATACCACAGCCTATATTATAGGGGTAATTATGTACTTTATGAAGGAGCAGACAGTAGAATCAAAAACGAAAAACAGAAAGAGAACCTAGGGGGATATAGTGAAACCGTAGTAAATTTATCAAATAGAATAGAGAGTAATAAATAAAAAATAATAAATAATAGTAATAAATCATATGTTTAGAGACTACTTTTATAAATTAAAATATCTGAGTCATGTAGTGCAAGGAATTATATACAGTGTCTAAGGATTTCCTAATATCGGAACATATATGTATTTTGATGTATTAATTTTCTAGTCAGAGATGAATGGTGTGAATGAGAAACCCTCATTCAATCCCATCGGTGAAAGGGTTTTTAGTTTGTAGATCCATATACTCTCTCTTTGTAAGAGTTTTTTATCTAGATCACCCCCCCTCGGTCCGAGGGTGACTTTTTCAATTCCACAGAAGCGTATGTTTTGTGCAGAGCCTCCATGGTGGATTTTTAGGTGTTTTGAAATGGGGGTATCGGTTAGTCTCCTGGGATTTACTGATGTAACATGTTCTCTTATCCTTAATTTAAATGCCCGTATGGTCTTGCCCACGTACATTTTTTTACAGGAACATGTAAGTAAATATATTAGTCCAGTGGTTTGGCAGTTAAAGAAGGTTTTAATCTCAAACTCATTGATGTTCATAGAGTCAGAGATTTTTTTAGAGTTACGTAGTATGAAGCTACATGCTTTGCACCTACCGCATTGGTAGGTCCCAGATAATGAGGATGTCAGCCATGTAGATTTGGTAGGTGGAGACCGTAAGTGACTCGGGACTAGTATGTCCTTGATATTTCTTCCCCGTCTCGCTGTGACTGAGGCATGCGGTGTGATGACTTTCTGTAAATGTTGGTCCTGTATAAGGAGTGGCCAGAATCTGTTAAGGATCTTGAGTGTTGGATGCCAACCCGCGTCAAAATTGCCTATGCATCTTATCAACTGTTTGTTTCCATTTTCATGTTTTTCTTCCAGGAGAGTATCTCTATCTACCGTTAATGCTCTTTTGTATGCATTTTTCAGGCATCTATTTGGATAGCCTTTCCTTTTGAACTGTGCTCTCAGGATCTTTGCTTTGTTCTGGAAGTCTTCGATAGTAGAGCAATTGCGACGTAGGCGTAGATATTGTCCTACCGGTATCCCTCTTTTTAATGGGAGTGGATGGTAGCTCTCCCAGTTGAGAAGGTTGTTGGTAGAAGTTGGTTTTCTAAAAAGAGTGGTCGACACTTTTCCTTGGTCAGTAATCATAATGGTAATGTCTAGAAAGTTTATAGACCTGCCACCTATTTCATAGGTCAGTTTCAAATTTATGTCGTTCTGATTTAAAATATGTACAAATTCCTTAAAAAGGTTGGTGGTGCCGTTCCACACTATCACAATGTCATCGATGTAGCGCTTCCATGTCGTGACATATTGGGTATATTCCAATAGAGATGTACCAAACACAGTGGTTTTTTCCCACCAGCCCAGGTGGAGGTTGGCATATGAGGGGGCACAAGCCGTCCCCATAGCTGTCCCTCTCACCTGGTGGTAGTACTTCCCCTGAAACATGAAATAATTGTGCGTAAGTACATATCTCATGAGGTCTTGTATAAATTGGTTATGTCTCTCTGATGTAGTTATATTGCTGTCAAGATGGGCCTTCAGGTGTGTCAGCCCTATATCGTGTGGAATGGAGCTATACAGCCCCTCCACATCTAAGCTACATAGGATAGCACTTCCAGGCAGATTGATTCCGTCAAACATCTTGAGAGTGTGTTTTGTGTCTCTTAGGTAGGATGGTAAATCCATCACGGTCTTCCTTATAATTTGCTCAATGTATAGACTAACATTTTGTGTTAAATTTGAATTGCCGGAGACAATTGGTCTTCCACTCATTACGGTTTGTTGTTTATGTATCTTCGGTAGTGAGTAAAACGTTGCAACCACTGGATTTTTTATGTACATAAATATATACTCATCTTTAGAGATGAGTGACAGGGACATGGCTTGGTCCAAGATAGTCTTTAGTTCAGCCAGATATTTCTTAGTGGGATTACCACTCAATATTTGGTATGTGTCTGCATCTTGGAGTGTCCTTTGTGCCATTGACACATATTCTTGTTTATCAAGGATTACCAGGTTTCCCCCCTTATCAGATGGTTTAAGAATTATATCTTCCATATTCTGTAGATGTTTTAATGATTTACGTTCTTGTGGGGTGATGTTACTATATGGAAAGACCTCTAGTTCTCTTCTATCCAGATCCAAAACATATGATTTATTACTATTATTTATTATTTTTTATTTATTACTCTCTATTCTATTTGATAAATTTACTACGGTTTCACTATATCACCCTAGGTTCTCTTTCTGTTTTTCGTTTTTGATTCTACTGTCTGCTCCTTCATAAAGTACATAATTACCCCTATAATATAGGCTGTGGTATGGATACATAGTTACCACTTTCCAGGTATAACTGAAAGATATATAGTTATGACAAGTTTGTCAAATATAATAACTTTTTTATTGACTACATGAAGCTGGTTATATACACACATACCTGGATGTAACCTGATACCCAGAACGGATTAAACCAAATTCGCTAATACCATAGATATACATACGAAAATACAGCTGCACCTCCCATATATATACATAATCTAATCCATATCTCGGCAAAAGCCCATAACATGGTAGAAGACAGCCCATATCGGGCTATGATCACGGAGAATAATGGGAGGGACTCATTGTATGTTACGTAATTTACATACTCCGCCTCCCCCTCTCGTATTTCCCGTAATGATAGGGCAGCGCAATTCGCGCCGAGAAATGGTCACGCCCCATAACGGTAGAGGAAATCCATTGGTTGGCGGCATACACACACAGGGTATATATTCGACATTTGGAGCAGCAGTTCATTTGCCTCTCACGAAGGTGCTTGCTACAGCACTGAAACGCGCGTCAGGCGTTTTGTCTGTCTTACTTATAGACAGTATACACTCCTTTTGCACTGATTCACAGTATGATATTATAATTTTGGCACTTATGTTTTTCTTCTTTTATGTTTGGTATCGATAGATATTAGCAACTCTTGCCACTTAAGGATGTCTGATCAAACAGACTCATAGACTTTAGAGAATGTGTTGCCTTTGTGAATAACATACTGCATAGTATCTTGCATTACTAATTTAGCAACCTAAGGGACCGTATCTGTGTATATATATCTTTTCTTTAATATTGCTACACTCTATATGGATATGCCGTGGGCACTCTAAGCATCACGATATCCACAATATCTTACTATTATATACGCTTTCTATATATATACAGCCTAAATACTCTAGGTCCGAGGTGGAACGTATATAGCATATGTATGCACTCCGTTTATGCATGCCCTAATCGGCTTTATTGTTAAACATAGAGGCATACATTTTTACATATACATTTGCTTCCACATATAGAGATATATACTCTGGCAACTCTAGAATAAGTGGCAAATTTGCATCATTTCTTCCTCCTTGTTTAATTTATGAGTCGGTATATCTAGTAAGGACCTCCTTTGAGCCTGACACAATAAAGCTCAGTTTATTGGTTATACGATATACCAAGATAGACTCCATACGGATACTAGTGGGGAAGATTTAGTATTTATTCTATCTATCCTTAAAGATATCATTCCTTTGACCTAAGGGGATATCATTATCATTTATTATTATTATTTTTTGACTACTAAACGATTTCCAGACACCTTGCAGCTCATATACCTGCTTCTCGCAAGATATGTGGCTTGCATAACTGTTCGTTCTTTTTTGTATACTATTCGGGGTTAAGCCCCTTGAGACCCCTGGAGTCTCTAATAGGTACTATACAAGTACATTGACACCGGTAGAGCCAATTTTGTTAGGCACTACATGGTAGAAGTTTACTTGTCACATATTTGTTTTTGTTTCGTTGAATAGGTTTCAATACCAAGTACCTTTATATCTGAGTCATGGCAAGTTTCTTATTTGATAAATCGAGCAGAGATGGGTGGTGCACCAATTCTGATCAGGTATTCTCAGATCAGGATTTAAACATTAACCACAATGGAGATATACAGACATCATTTAAAAGACTTACGAATCTCTTCCAACAAAAAATCAAAACGGAATGGGAGATCGTATCATTAGAGAATTACCTTAAAAAAGAATTAATACCAAGAGGGTTAAGAGTACAAAACATTCCAGCTAGCCATATTGACGAAGATGAGTTTACCAAAGAGTGGGAAGAGGCAGCAGGGATTTGTTCCAAGAGATTCATGGAAATTTTATGTAAATATGAGTCCAAAAGACTAGAAAAAGTAAATAAAGAGGTGGAGGAACAGATTACCCAGATTGAGAAATTTAAACAAGAACCCAACTTTCAACCGCTTGAAAGTAAACTTAAGACCAATCTGGAGAAATACCAACAAAACATCAAAATACGTAAACATTCGAAATATATTAGGGACAGCGGGGACTTTAAATCTGGGAATGTATATAGGAAAAACAAACGAATCAGGAAAAGCTTCTCTGAGACAATATCCACATCAGAGTATGAAACTAGCGGATCTGAATCCGATAATTCAAAGGGAGATAACACAGAAAGCAACAATAGAAGTATTCTAAAAAGAGGAGTCACTTTTTTAGGACACCCAAGCATGGAGAACCCAGCTCCCCAGACACGGAGCCGATCCAGACCTCCCTATACGTTCCGAAGGAGAAAATACTAGACCATAACCAGATTATTAACCTTTCAAATCACCAACTTTCCACATCAGAGACCCAGGTACTCCTACGTGGGCTATCGTTTGTTCCAGTACCCGAGTTTGACAAATTTAGCTGGACTAAAGATATACACCTCTTTGCCAGAAAACTAGCGCTACACAAATTTCATCGCATCAAAGATGAAAAGAGAGCGAAAAACTTGGGGTTACAACCATCAGATATTGAATTATTAGATACACTGGTGGAACTCTTGTCAAATAACGAAACACGAATAAATCCACAAGCACCATTTACACACCTTAAAAAGAGGAGTACCTTTACACCATACCTGGCAGAGTTTAAATACATAGATCTATTCGTAGAGTTAACATGTAAGGAAATTGAAAATCTGGATAGAAGAGAACTAGAGGTCTTTCCATATAGTAACATCACCCCACAAGAACGTAAATCATTAAAACATCTACAGAATATGGAAGATATAATTCTTAAACCATCTGATAAGGGGGGAAACCTGGTAATCCTTGATAAACAAGAATATGTGTCAATGGCACAAAGGACACTCCAAGATGCAGACACATACCAAATATTGAGTGGTAATCCCACTAAGAAATATCTGGCTGAACTAAAGACTATCTTGGACGAAGCCATGTCCCTGTCACTCATCTCTAAAGATGAGTATATATTTATGTACATAAAAAATCCAGTGGTTGCAACGTTTTACTCACTACCGAAGATACATAAACAACAAACCGTAATGAGTGGAAGACCAATTGTCTCCGGCAATTCAAATTTAACACAAAATGTTAGTCTATACATTGAGCAAATTATAAGGAAGACCGTGATGGATTTACCATCCTACCTAAGAGACACAAAACACACTCTCAAGATGTTTGACGGAATCAATCTGCCTGGAAGTGCTATCCTATGTAGCTTAGATGTGGAGGGGCTGTATAGCTCCATTCCACACGATATAGGGCTGACACACCTGAAGGCCCATCTTGACAGCAATATAACTACATCAGAGAGACATAACCAATTTATACAAGACCTCATGAGATATGTACTTACGCACAATTATTTCATGTTTCAGGGGAAGTACTACCACCAGGTGAGAGGGACAGCTATGGGGACGGCTTGTGCCCCCTCATATGCCAACCTCCACCTGGGCTGGTGGGAAAAAACCACTGTGTTTGGTACATCTCTATTGGAATATACCCAATATGTCACGACATGGAAGCGCTACATCGATGACATTGTGATAGTGTGGAACGGCACCACCAACCTTTTTAAGGAATTTGTACATATTTTAAATCAGAACGACATAAACTTGAAACTGACCTATGAAATAGGTGGCAGGTCTATAAACTTTCTAGACATTACCATTATGATTACTGACCAAGGAAAAGTGTCGACCACTCTTTTTAGAAAACCAACTTCTACCAACAACCTTCTCAACTGGGAGAGCTACCATCCACTCCCATTAAAAAGAGGGATACCGGTAGGACAATATCTACGCCTACGTCGCAATTGCTCTACTATCGAAGACTTCCAGAACAAAGCAAAGATCCTGAGAGCACAGTTCAAAAGGAAAGGCTATCCAAATAGATGCCTGAAAAATGCATACAAAAGAGCATTAACGGTAGATAGAGATACTCTCCTGGAAGAAAAACATGAAAATGGAAACAAACAGTTGATAAGATGCATAGGCAATTTTGACGCGGGTTGGCATCCAACACTCAAGATCCTTAACAGATTCTGGCCACTCCTTATACAGGACCAACATTTACAGAAAGTCATCACACCGCATGCCTCAGTCACAGCGAGACGGGGAAGAAATATCAAGGACATACTAGTCCCGAGTCACTTACGGTCTCCACCTACCAAATCTACATGGCTGACATCCTCATTATCTGGGACCTACCAATGCGGTAGGTGCAAAGCATGTAGCTTCATACTACGTAACTCTAAAAAAATCTCTGACTCTATGAACATCAATGAGTTTGAGATTAAAACCTTCTTTAACTGCCAAACCACTGGACTAATATATTTACTTACATGTTCCTGTAAAAAAATGTACGTGGGCAAGACCATACGGGCATTTAAATTAAGGATAAGAGAACATGTTACATCAGTAAATCCCAGGAGACTAACCGATACCCCCATTTCAAAACACCTAAAAATCCACCATGGAGGCTCTGCACAAAACATACGCTTCTGTGGAATTGAAAAAGTCACCCTCGGACCGAGGGGGGGTGATCTAGATAAAAAACTCTTACAAAGAGAGAGTATATGGATCTACAAACTAAAAACCCTTTCACCGATGGGATTGAATGAGGGTTTCTCATTCACACCATTCATCTCTGACTAGAAAATTAATACATCAAAATACATATATGTTCCGATATTAGGAAATCCTTAGACACTGTATATAATTCCTTGCACTACATGACTCAGATATTTTAATTTATAAAAGTAGTCTCTAAACATATGATTTATTACTATTATTTATTATTTTTTATTTATTACTCTCTATTCTATTTGATAAATTTACTACGGTTTCACTATATCCCCCTAGGTTCTCTTTCTGTTTTTCGTTTTTGATTCTACTGTCTGCTCCTTCATAAAGTACATAATTACCCCTATAATATAGGCTGTGGTATGGATACATAGTTACCACTTTCCAGGTATAACTGAAAGATATATAGTTATGACAAGTTTGTCAAATATAATAACTTTTTTATTGACTACATGAAGCTGGTTATATACACACATACCTGGATGTAACCTGATACCCAGAACGGATTAAACCAAATTCGCTAATACCATAGATATACATACGAAAATACAGCTGCACCTCCCATATATATACATAATCTAATCCATATCTCGGCAAAAGCCCATAACATGGTAGAAGACAGCCCATATCGGGCTATGATCACGGAGAATAATGGGAGGGACTCATTGTATGTTACGTAATTTACATACTCCGCCTCCCCCTCTCGTATTTCCCGTAATGATAGGGCAGCGCAATTCGCGCCGAGAAATGGTCACGCCCCATAACGGTAGAGGAAATCCATTGGTTGGCGGCATACACACACAGGGTATATATTCGACATTTGGAGCAGCAGTTCATTTGCCTCTGACGAAGGTGCTTGCTACAGCACTGAAACGCGCGTCAGGCGTTTTGTCTGTCTTACTTATAGACAGTATACACTCCTTTTGCACTGATTCACAGTATGATATTATAATTTTGGCACTTATGTTTTTCTTCTTTTATGTTTGGTATCGATAGATATTAGCAACTCTTGCCACTTAAGGATGTCTGATCAAACAGACTCATAGACTTTAGAGAATGTGTTGCCTTTGTGAATAACATACTGCATAGTATCTTGCATTACTAATTTAGCAACCTAAGGGACCGTATCTGTGTATATATATCTTTTCTTTAATATTGCTACACTCTATATGGATATGCCGTGGGCACTCTAAGCATCACGATATCCACAATATCTTACTATTATATACGCTTTCTATATATATACAGCCTAAATACTCTAGGTCCGAGGTGGAACGTATATAGCATATGTATGCACTCCGTTTATGCATGCCCTAATCGGCTTTATTGTTAAACATAGAGGCATACATTTTTACATATACATTTGCTTCCACATATAGAGATATATACTCTGGCAACTCTAGAATAAGTGGCAAATTTGCATCATTTCTTCCTCCTTGTTTAATTTATGAGTCGGTATATCTAGTAAGGACCTCCTTTGAGCCTGACACAATAAAGCTCAGTTTATTGGTTATACGATATACCAAGATAGACTCCATACGGATACTAGTGGGGAAGATTTAGTATTTATTCTATCTATCCTTAAAGATATCATTCCTTTGACCTAAGGGGATATCATTATCATTTATTATTATTATTTTTTGACTACTAAACGATTTCCAGACACCTTGCAGCTCATATACCTGCTTCTCGCAAGATATGTGGCTTGCATAACTGTTCGTTCTTTTTTGTATACTATTCGGGGTTAAGCCCCTTGAGACCCCTGGAGTCTCTAATAGGTACTATACAAGTACATTGACACCGGTAGAGCCAATTTTGTTAGGCACTACATGGTAGAAGTTTACTTGTCACATATTTGTTTTTGAATATTAATGTATGTCTCATGCAGAGTTGAATTGTGCTCTACATATAAGAAACAATGTTGTATTTTTTTTCTCTTTTAAAATTTACATTCTTATTATTATAACATTGTATTACCGTATTTATCGGCGTATAACACGCACTTTTTCTCCCTGAAAATCATGGGTGCGTGTTATACGCCGATATCCCACATTTACTTACCTGTCTTGAAGCGTGGGCCGGCTTCACAGCGCGCACCGCGGTACTGGCACTTAAATTTCAGGTTCCAGTTTCCGGCGGGACTGAAAGGAAGTGTGCACACTATTGTGTGCACACTTCCTTTCAGTCCCGCCGGAAACCGGAACCTGAAATTTAAGTTCCAGTACCGCGGTGCGCGCTGTGAAGCCGGCCCACGCTTCAAGACAGGTAAGTAAATATGGGACAGGGGGAAAGTGCACTAGGGGACACTATGGGAGAGGGGGGGCACTATGGGAGGGGGGGGACACACTATGGGGGGTGGAGAATACTATGGGAGGGGGGGAAGAATTCTATGGAAAGGGGGGACACTATGGGAGGGGGTGGAGAATACTATGGGAGGGGGGGAAGAATACTATGGAAGGGGGGGACACTATGGGATGAGGGGGGAACACTATGGGAGGGGGGGTAATACTATGGGAGGGGGGGAAGAATTCTATGGAAAGGGGGGGACACTATGGGAGGGGGTGGAGAATACTATGGGAGGGGGGGAAGAATACTATGGAAGGGGGGGGACACTATGGGATGAGGGGGGGAACACTATGGGAGGGGGGGATAATACTATGGGAGGGGGGGAGAATACTATGGGAGGGGGGGAGAATACTATGGAAGGGGGGAGAATACTATGGAAAGGGGGGGGAACACTATGGGATGAGGGGGGGGGAAATACTATGGGAGGGGTGGAAATTTCCTGGAATTTCCTTCTGAAAATGAGATGCGTGTTATACGCCGATAAATACGGTAATTTGTTAATAAAATGTATTTTTACTTTATCCGATGTTTGAAATATACTATAGAGAATTAGAGTAATAGCCAAGGGTAAGGTCAACAGCAAATCAGCATGGAAAGTAGGCATATATCAGCATGGTTCATCCCATTACCTCAGGATTTCCTGAGGTAAGTGACATTCAATAGCAATAAGCAGATTGGGTCGTGGGTGAGGATGGTGGTTTGGGAAGATATTTTACACAAATCCCACCCATTTGAACTGCAATTGGAACTTGAGTGCTACACAAGATGGTATAATGCAAAATATATGTAAAAAAAAAATCAATACGGGGAAACTCAAGTAACACATACATACATGATAATTTGCGGTGTTCAAAATCATTATTATTTATAAAAAAAAAAATAATAGGGTGCATAGCTAGCGCATACACATATGAAAAGAATTATACAGATTTACATACTTTTTATTTTTTATTTGTACTTTTATCCCTTATAGAAATATTTGTAGAAAATCATCACCAATCTTGTAATTTTTACAAAAGGGTCCAAAATATAAGTATATAAAATATAAGTATAAAAGCAAAGATACCTTTTTTTCTCACATAGAGGGACATGATAGTGAAAAATAAACAGCCAAATACCCTGCTTTCAGACTATTGAAGGAACCTGATGATGTTACCAGCAAAACTTTCAGCAAAATTAAAAAAAAGTGTCTGCATTTGAGCATAATACCCACATACAGTAAATACAATTAATTCATATATTTGTGAAATAATGCTATTTAAAAAGTTTTATAGACATAAAAGGACCATGAGACTATGAGAGAACTATGCCTAATATTTTTGTAAAGGTTAAAATAATAAACAAAACATCCACAGAGAAGATCCCACAAGGTCCTATGCTGGTTCTCCCACCCCTCCCCCCCTCCATTATTCTTCATATAGGGATGGTAAATTATGACATAGTTCTGGGACCCCTATCTAACACCTGGGCTCTGGGCAGCTGCCTATGGGTTATGGATTATGGTAAATTATAGTAAATTTTTATTTAAAGGCCAAAAATGGCTGAATTGGCAGCAAAAAAATTTTAAAAAAACTTTTAAAAAATTCTATTTGACTAGTTTGCCCTTAAAATTAAAACTAACGTTGAATTCACTTTGAATTCTGACATTAATAAAAATAACCCAGCAAGTGCTTTATATATTTTTATGCATTTTGAACAGAACTCTATACACAATATTGTATTGACTGTTTATGTGCTAGCTATACATAGCTATATACAGTATATTCCATGTTTCCAACAAATGTTTGCATTTTTTTTTTATACAACATGAATGATTAGGGTATTTAATTTAAAATGCATATAATTAACATACTGAAATGCATTCTCAGATTCTCCCACACAGGTCACACAACACAGTGACTACCTCCAAATACATGCATATAGATGAACAGATAGCTATTAAGTCAGACACATAATAAATACAGATAATACATAGGTTTGTAGATAAGTAGACAGACACGGCTAACCATAAGCTTAGTGAAGTTAAGCATTATTAGCCAAATATTAATGTTGATTTCCATTACACTAGAGGGCATATAATGTTACTCATATTTTGCAAAAATAATCATTTTTTTTATTTCCCCATTAAATCTGGTGTCTGCTCTATCTTTTTTGCATTATCCACATCATTAGATTTGTGATCTGGAATACATTTAAATCCTTAGGACAAATGAACAAAATATCATGCCTTATTTGAAACTCGTATTAGTTGGCCTTGAAAGAAAATTAATTTATCGCTAGGGGCAGGATGAATCCCAGACTGTTTGTTACATGTATTATTAACACTGTGGCTGCTTAAGCTCTTTTAGTGATGAAAGTTAAGCAACTGGTATTATTTTAAAAAATATCAGTTGAATTATGTTTATTAGAATGGAATGGTTTCTCTTTAAACACATATCATGCACATAAATTCACATTATTGTTTCATTGGATATGAAGCCTTTTTCACATAAAAACTAACATACAAAGAAATAAAAGTAATAACAAAATTAAAATATAAGAGTATTACTTTGAAACAAGTAGACTTGCCTATTCATTTTCAGATGACCAGCATCTTGGCCAAATCTAGGCAGATCAGGGGTTCGTCTGAATTCTATAACTCTGAGGCGAAATATGGACATATAAACAAATCATGTTGTGGATTAGCATGTCCATTTGATTTGGGATTCAGAATTCCAAATCAAAGACATGGCACCAAAAAAAAATTGATGATAGATGGAAAAAATAATAATTGATGGTTAGTGGACTACCATTAAATGTAGAGATTATTCATAGATTACAATTACAAGAATTTACATAGCGCCAACATCACTGTACAATAGGTAAAACAAGACAATTCTAACAAAACACATTTGTCATGCAGGAACAGTAGATGATGATGACCCTACTCAACTGAGGGAATTGAGGCAACTCAATGATCTGGATATACCTAAAAAGATGAGGGAGCATACCATATGGGATACAACAGATGAAGTAAAACAGTGATGAGCATTTAAGGGGTGAGCTGATAAGGACTGCAGAAATGGGGAGAGTTAAATGTGGCACATGAGGGCATTCCATAATTAAGGGGCAGTACTGAAGAAGTCCTCCCTGCTTGAGTCAGGGGGGCAGGAACAAGAAGGAAACAGTAATAGGTCATCATTGAAATGAAGAGGCCAGCCTGGAACATATCTGCTAATGAGGGAGGAGAAGTAAGCAGAGGCGCAGTTATGGAGAGTTTTGTTAGTAAATATGAGAACTTTGAACCTTATTCTTAATAAAGAGGAAGCCAGTGTTGAGACTGACAGAGGGGTTGAGGTGTGAGAGTTGCCAGACATAAGGTATATGAGTCAGGTAGAGGCATTTATTACGAAATGAAGAAGGGAAATCTGGGCACTTTTCAGGCCAATAAGCAGAGAGTTAAAATAATCAAGGTGGGAAACAATGAGAACATTGACATGCATTTTGGTTCAGTCTAGGAGAGGTTGAGTTTTAGGAATTCCCGACTAGGCAGTTTTTTTTTTTTTTTTTTTTTGTCAATCTTTCTTTTATTGAAGCATTTTTGATGGGGTACAGAAGAGAAGGAAGGAAACGTATAGTTTGAATACAGTAGAGGATTAAAACATTATTAGCTTTAAACTATTACATTTCTCGGATAGCGATGCTTCGTTTTTTAATTTTTATCTAGTCGTTCAGGGCAAACATAATCTAAACAAGAATTCTGCCTGTCACGTTAAAGTGTTAAAGAATAGCCGTATACAATACAGTTTCTTAGACATGCAGTAAGTAAATATAGCGCGATTAGCAAGGAGACTGCCTGTCACGTTAAAGTGACAAAGAATAGCAGTATGCAATACATTTTCTCAGGCATGCTGTAAGTAGATATAGCGCGATTAGCAAGAGGACTGCCTGTCATGTTAGGGTGTCAAAGAATAGCAGTATACAAAACGATTTTTTAGACATGCAGTACATAAATATAGCGCAATTCAAGCTGGTGCCACTCCAATAAACTACCACCGAACAGACTACAGCAGAACACAACCATTGTAACGTTGCAGGCCTCAACACATTGTAGGCGGGTATGTCCTGCGTATGGACTAAGTGAACTGCAACACGACCAATGTTAAAACGAGAAGGTGCTGGACATGGAGACAATAGTGATATACCTCTATGCACAATTCCCTGTCTGTGTATTGTAATGCTCATATGTTGAACTGGTTATGTGAGCGTGTGCCCTCAAGTGTGTGGGATGAATGTGTCTTGACATGCACCTAATTACCTACATAGCGAGGAATAAGACAAGTTTGATAAAAATCATAATGTCCATAAGCGTGTGCAACAGTTCAGTAATATCCACAGGTCCGCTGTTAGAGTACGTTATGTTAGCGCCCAGAGTATGCATGGCTAGTTGTGCGGCAGTGTCCCAGACCAGCGTTTACATGCAGTCCCCATCCGGTTCTCCATTACCCGATGCCGGTTCTGTGTAGGCGGTGTGTGTCCGTTTCTGGGCTGTTGTGGTTCGCTGCCAGGCATGTGTCCGAGAGGTTGTCCCCCCAGCCCCAGGCTGAAGTGCAGGCCTGCATCTTCTTGCCACAAACTCGGTTGCCTCTGGGGTCCGGGTTTACTCCACTTGTGGGAGAGACGGAAGAGCGGGACTGTCGTCTGTCGCTTACTACTCTTTTTCTTCCGCCATTGTGGATGATGCTCGTGGGCTCTACGCCCCATGGCCTGCCGCCCGGGTGGGTAGGGTTGCGCATGGATGGGTAAGTAAGATGGTTTTGCACCCGGGGGTAGTCCCCTCTTTCCCCGGCACTCACGGTTCCGTTCTCCGTGCATCAGTGGTGGAGGCGTTTTGGGTCGGGCTGCCTGTTGTCTCCCCCCTGGTGAGTCCCAGGAGTGGGACTGTATCGCCTCTGGGCGCTTCAGGAGTGCAGTCGGTAGCTTCTTCACCCTCAACACGTGGATGAATGTGTCGTCCGCCATTTTAGTTGGTCTCTTTACGGGCCTGCTGGTTAGTGTGCCCGTATCATGCTTGTGCAGTCTGCTTAGCTGTGTGCCTTTGGAGCAAAGTGCGGACCGGGATAACCCCCACCGGTCCAGGGGGGGGGGCGGAATAATGAGGAGTGCTTGAAAGGGTCGATACCTGGCATTACCATCCAGGAGAGCGGCAGTCTCTCCCTGGCTCCGGCACAGGTAGGCCCCATAAACGTATTTCGGGTTTCCGGGCGATTTGCGACTCGTTTGTTGCTTCATTCGACGCCCCATGGAAATCCTGATTCGCTGGGTGCACTCAGGCTCCAGAACATGTCCGTTAACGGGGTTTATATCCCCGATTTTGTTGATTTTTGCGGGAGCTGCTTTACAGCACGTCTGGTCGGCTCGGCGGTTAGGCTCCGCCCCCCCGACTAGGCAGTTGAGCGGAGAAAGAAATTAGGCAATTTCTTTACAGATGTCATTTTTTTCTGAAAAGTAGAATGCAAAATTGACAGCAGTGAAATTAGTAGATGGTGGAGGAAACATAGGGTGCATTGCTGAATTAAAAGTTTGAAACAGTTTTTTTGGGGTTGCAAGAAAAGGTTGATATGAGGGAGGTGATGTATATTTGGTGAGAGATGACACAGCTGTAGGAAAGCAACATACATTTGTAGTGCAGGACATCAGCCATAATGTGAGACTTCCTGTAATAATGATCTGCTATCTTTGAGCACAGTCTTGATATTGGGTGGATTTTGTATGCCAGGGTTCGGCTTTAGAGCATGTAGCGAGTGGACATAGATTATTTAGGGAACATGAAAGAGTAGCGTTATTAAGGGTAGTTGTTATAAAAGGACACGTCATAATCAAGATAGAGTGTCCTATGGAGGTCATCATAGGGAGAAAATTCTGAGCTAGTTGTTGCATCTATAATGATGTTAAAGTCTCCAAGGATAACCAAGGGAATGCCAGGGAAAAGGAAGCGAGGGAGCCAGACAGGGAGTAGATAACTGCAATGCATTGTGAGGAAGGGCTAAAAAGGTAGAGAGAGAAAAATAATGAAGGTACAGAGGGAATAAGCTGAAAAATGTAACAAGGTGAGAGAAGGACCACACCACCACCCTTGCAGTCACCAGGTCGGCAGTATGTGCGAGTTGGAGGTGGCCAGGCAAGGGAAGCAGTTCTAAGGCAAGAATAATACAGTTGGGAAGTTGGGAATTAATGGTATAGAACAGGGGTAGGCAATCTTCAGATGCTGTTTACCATCTCCCATGCTCTTTACATCTCCCATAATGTTCTTCCAGCCATAATGCTGGCAAAGCATCTGGGAGATGTAGCCCACAACTTCAGGAGTACTAAAGGTTTCCTACCTCTGGTCTAGAAAGCAATGACATGACTGGAATACATTGTTAACTCTATTTATCTGCCAAAGATAAGCAAGGGCATGCGTTGTTTTTTTTTTTTTTTTAATACATAAATATAGATTTGTTACTTTTTCTCACTTGATCTGTAAACCATATGTCAGGAAAATGCAGCCATCACTAAACTGCAAAAGATATACATAAATATGTATGCTATTTTCATGACCTTTTGCTTTGTCTGCATCACTTGCCTGAATATTTTGCATGGACAACATTCAAATGAGTTGAACTGCCACATGAACGCCTATTGGACTTCCAAAACTATTATATATATATATATATGTTTATTTTTATTTTTTTTGGCAAAGTGCTGACTCAAATTTTTCTTTTGTGCAGAAGTCTAGAAACGTTTTTTCTCTCTCTTTTTACTCCTGTCTATGAATATATATTCCAATTGCTAGTTAAGCCTCAGTGGTCTCATAAACAGACAGATGCTTCTCATCTCTGAGAAGACCAGCAGCATTATTCACATAAGTTGCTAGAAATTCACCCAAAAATTGAAAATTTTAAACTAAAATAACAGAGAGGTATGTTGATACACATCACAGTTACTATACCATCTCTGAGAAGATACATAGTATTAAAAAACTCATTGATATCTATTGGGATTTAATGTTCACTGCTAAAGCAGTTTATGAAATTATAGAATCCCTGCATAACTATTTTGTCCAAAAGTAATGACCAGATTAGTTAATAATCCAGTGTTTTAGTTATATACAATTTTCTTTCTTAAAGCACAATGTGAGTATATTTATCTAGCTTCCTTTTCAGACAAAATAAAGGAACTGAAAGTAGACTAGGAGGTAGCAGGCACCGTAAGACTTGTTCAGGCAGGGCAAAACCACTACAATGAAAGACATTTGAAAGAGGGATAGCAACTTTAGCAGCAGGAGTAATCTATTTTTTTTTTGTGAGGTGCATGAACCAGGTGGACAACCTATCACAGACTAGCATTACTGTGGTTAAAACTTTCTCCATATCTCTAAATAGAAGTAATGACACTAGCTGCCATATTACTCTCTAATACTCACTCCCTAGCATGGACGTCCGCAGGAATATTTTCGAAGTGGGGGGGGGGGGGGGGGGTGGGGGCATAATTGTAATGACATCCATGCTTGTCCCCATTTTGACAGTGTCATTAAGGGAAGAGGCATAGTCATTATCACATGAAGTGCAAGCAGGCAAAAGAGTTAAGAAACCTGATGCAAAATCTTATTTGAAGAATCAAGTTGACATTGTCTGATTTAAGTGTTGCAATTTCTAATCTGTTTTAATATTAAAGGACCACTATAGTGCCAGGAAAACATACTCGTTTTCCTGGCACTATAGTGCCCTGAGGGTGCCCCCACCCTCAGGGACCCCCTCCCACCGGGGTCTGGGGAGAGGAAAGGGGTTAAAACTTATCTTTCTCCAGCGCCGGGCGGGGAGCTCTTCTCCTCCTCTCCTCCTCCTCCTCTCCTCCTATTCGGCTGAATGCCCACGCGCGGCAAGAGCTGCGCGCGCATTCAGCCGGTCTCATAGGAAAGCATTATCAATGCTTTCCTATGGACGCTTGCGTGAGAATCACGCAAGCACCTCTAGCGGCTGTCAGTGAGACAGCCACTAGAGGATTTGAGGGCTGGATTAACCCATTTAAAAACATAGCAGTTTCTCTGAAACTGCTATGTTTATAAAAAAATGGGTTAACCCTAGCTGGACCTGGCACCCAGACCACTTCATTAAGCTGAAGTGGTCTGGGTGCCTAGAGTGGTCTTTTAAAGTTTCAGAGAAACTGCTATGTTTGTGAATGGGTTAAGCCTTCCCCTATTTCCTCTAGTGGCTATCTCATTGACAGCCGCTAGAGGCGCTCGCGTGATTCTCACTGTGATTTTCACAGTGAGAGCACGCAAGCGTCCATAGGAAAGCATTATGAATTTTTTATCTTGCTCCACCCTCAAGTGTTGACTACCACTCACACTACAATTGAAATGTCCAGGAATCCTCCTGCAAAGCTCATGTATGGCTTGCAGTAAGGTTTGACCTGCTCCATCAGCACCACTATACCCAGTCACTGTGGGCTGCCAGCAGTGTGCTTTCAAGGCATGTTGACCAGTTGGAGCATTCCATAAAGTTGAGCAATTAGGCAGGTGATTTAGTAAAGTTTCTGTTTTGACATGGCCCTGGAGTGGGCTGGTGGACACTTGACTGGAATGATAAGGAGTCCAACTGTCCCTTTCTAGACTTTGTTGAAGACATGCATGATCCTGCTGCTGGCTTTGCTCCCACCATTTTTTTTTTTAACTGCATGTCATTAAAGTGGTTTTACTGTGCCTTATGTATGTTTTGAGAAATGGGATGCTGCTTGATGGATTTACCACTACTGTGGTGTTATTGTGTTTGAATGCACTACATAGAGCACACAATACACTGCATAGCACACAGTTAAAGAAACAACTTAAGGCAAATGGATTCTTCATCTTAAAGGAACACTATAGGGTCAGGAACACAAACATGTATACCTGACCCCGTAGTGTTAAAACCCCCACCCCTGGCTCTCCCTTGCCTCTCTAAATTTAGTAAAAATTTACTTGTTTTTAAGTCTGCAAGCTGCCTCTGATCCTGATATGCCTGCTTGCCTGACATCAGTGAGCAAATCACAATGCTTTCCCATAGGAATGGCTAAGACTGTCAAGGAGGCAGATCAGGGGAAGAGATAGCACAAGTCAAACACAGCCCAGGCCAATCAGCATTTTTTCATAGAGATGCATTGAATCAATGCATCTCTATGAGGAAAGTTGAGTGTCTGCATGCATCAGGGGCAGGGGCGGACTGACCGGTCGGGCACTTCGGACATGGTCCGAGGGCCCGGGCGGGAGGGGGGCCCGCCATCAGGGGGCCCGCCCGCCCCTTTAAATGCTGCAGCCGCCCGAGCGCTCTCTTAAGAGCCTCAGGCGGCTGCAGCTTCTCACCTCCCCTGTAGCGTGACCGAGCTGCACTCCGGTCCGCGGTGCCCGGCCGGAGTGATGGGAAGGTGCACAAACACTGTGCACCTTCCTGTCAGTCCGGCCGGGTACAGGAAACAGAAACTCCTGTTCCGCGCGGAAGAGAGGACCCGGGAGCTCAGCCTGCAGCTCCTCTGGGTCCTTCTTGCGCAAGCACAGATCGTTGCCGCGGTTACCACGGCAACGTTACGGCTCTGGCGAAAGTAAACTCTAGCCCTGGAGCTACAGGCTAGAGTTCACTCTCAACACTGACCACCAGGGATTCCTGGTGGTTGCAGTGGTGAGAGTGAACTCTAGCCCCATAAACACACTACCCCCACACACCATACACATTCACACACTGCCCCCCATACACACACACTGCCCCCACACACACCATACACATTGCCTCACACACACACACATACACTGCCCACCCATACACACACAGCCCCCCATACTAACATTGCCACACACATACACAGCCCCCTCATACACACATTGCCCCACACACCCTACACATTCACACACTACACCCCCTCACACACTGAACCCCTTACACATTGCACCACTGCTCCTATACCCTACAACAGCCTCATATCCCAGCAGACCCCAGGTAAGTTGTCAAACTGTTCTTAAACGGTTTGACTACTTACTCCGGGAGGGGGGCCCGGCCCTCCTTGCACCATAACGACTACACAGAGCAGTAGTGGTGTTTGTGCATGGATTATTTCTTTAAATAAATAATCTCCAAGTGCCCCAGTAGCCAGCAAGCCAGCCAGCCCACAGGCCAGCCAGCCAGCCCACAGGCTGGCCGCTGGCCAGTAGCCAGCCAGACAGCCCACAGGCCACCAGTTAGGCTTACAGCCAGCAAGCCCACAGCCTGCCAACCGCAGCCAGCAAGCCACAGCCTGCCAGCCAGCAAGCCACAGCCAGCAAGCCAACAGCCTGCTAGCCGCAGCCAGCAAGCCCACAGCCTGCCGGCAGTAGCCAGCAAGCCCACAGCCTGCCAGCAAGCCCACAGCCTGCCAGCCGCAGCCAGTAAGCCCACAGCCTTCCAGCAAGCCCACAGACTGCCAGCCAACAACAGTAATTAAGGTAAGAGGAGCCAACTTGGCCTAGGTATCAGCGAGCTATGTTGTGTTGCTATATTGTGAATAGGAACCAGAGTGTTGGAGAGACCCCCCTCCAGGCCCCATTAGACTCCATTGTAGTCTCTAATGGGACCTGGAGGAAATTATTTCTAACACACTCTCTAAAGGACACTGAGATAGCCTCTGCTAGAATACTCCCCCCCCTCCATGGCCCATTAGCCCTCAATTGTAGTCTCTACTGGGGCCTGGAGGCGACTGTTTCCAGCAGGGACACTGAGATGGCCTCTGTTAGAAAGACCCCCTTCCAAGCCTATTAGACTCCATTGTAGTCTCTAATAGGGCCTGGAGGGGATTCTTTCTAACACACTCTCTAAAGGACAATGAGATAGCCTCTGCTAGAAAGACCCCCCCTCCATGGCCCATTAGCCCTCAATTGTAGTCTATGCTGGGGCCTTGAAGGGATTATTGCACTTTTGTTCCTTGTGTCTAAAGATTGTGTAGGGTGTGGCTGGAGGCGGTGCATGGAGGCGGGACATGGGTGGCGCTTGCTGCGGAGTATGGGTGGGGCCTGTAAGGCCCTTGATTTATTTTGCCCGGGGGCCCTGAGGGTTCTCAGTCCGCCCCTGATCAGGGGTATTGCACAGTGTGCATCACTGCCCCAGGAAGCACCTCAAATAGCCCTCTGAGGACTGCCCAGTGGAGTTATCCCTCGGCTGTAATTCAAACACTGCATTATTAGTTGTTCTGGTGACTATATTGTCCCTTTAAATAATGCAGTACCCTGCCCGTAACACTATTACTGCCACACTTAGTGTAGTCACGGTTCACATGTGCAGTAAACTATAGCGGCACACCATGTATATTACTGAGAGATGAAGCTTGCAATATCCAAAACACAAGCAGTGGCACAGAAGCATATTGAAAATCAAATAATATTTCTCTGAGAAGAAATATAAGGAAATATATTTTCAATGTGAAAAAACACTGGCATAGTATTAGTCACACTTCAAGACTCAGCCAGGCGGGGCAAAACCACAAAGAAAGGCATTTAAAAAATATTACAAACATTACACCAATACAATATGTTAGCATAGTTTTTCTCTACAAAAAGTTAAAAAATATCTGCCACACTCAGTATCGCAGTAAACTGCTGCCGCACTATGTGCATATTACTGAGGGAGCAAGCTTACAATTGGACCTGCTTCCTGCCCTAGTACTTTGTGTGTTGTGCTTTTAGTTTAACCCTGAAAGTGAATTTGAAATTGAAGGCCAAAGTAGCCGTACTGAAAGCATAGCTGACTAGGAGAATGTTTCCAGTTCAGCTATTTTGACCTTAAATTTTAAATTCTCTTTGAATTTACTTTGAATTCCTTGCAATCCTCACTTTAGTGAATAGCCCTGCAAGTGTAGGTGAAATATTTTGTAAACCATTTTAAATAAAATGTCTGCATAATGTTCAGTATTACACTTAATTTGGGGCACTTTGCCAGTTATCAGCGATGTGAATGTTTGTGCAGAAACAGTCTAATCAGCAGGTTACTGGCAAGTTAGAAATAAAAGCCTTGTTAGATGAAGATGGTTGACAGGGATACAGTGAGTGACACTAACAGCGTGTTGTACTGCTTATACTGACAAGGTTCAGGAATTTAGCCTTTAGATCTTGGTTCAGAGTTGTCATTTATACATTGAAATGTGTGTTCTTCAGCATAATTGACTGCATCACATAAACATGTCAGGAAAATGTACACAAACTTTAAAATTAGCAGCATACAGTAAAAATCTAAATGCAATTCAAATTAAGCTTAAAGGACAACTAATATAACATAGGGAGTAACATAAAACCCACCTTCAAAGGGTTACTCCAAGCATCATAAGCACTTAGGTTATGGCGCTTTAAGTCTGTATGTGCAGTGGTTCCATTTGAAATGTTGCACATACAGAATGAAAGCATTTTGCTGTCTGAGGACTAACTCTACCTTTGGTGACATTAATTAGAAGGCAATGAGAGTCCTGGGATGGCTGTTAATTCTGTGCATATTTGGCATCTGTTGTTGGTACGTATAGCATGCTGGTAACAGACGACCAATGGCAGCATGCACCTTCGTTCCCCCCATGCTGCCTATGTTGCCCTCACATCCTGTCCTTCACGGCATCCCTCCTGCTTGAAGTGAGGGAGAGTGTTGTACTTGAGGAGGATCAGACTGCAGGGATAACTTTAAAACCTGCACTCGGTCATACTGATTTTAACTCTATGTGAAAAAAGAATAAAGGCATAATACAATTTTGTTTAAAAGTTCATCCATGAGATTAAGAAAACCCTAGAAAAAAAGTCAGCCAAGGTGGTATTATATGCACCATGTTTAGAAGAACAAAAAAAAAAATGAATAAAACAATATAAACATTAAAATATTTCACCACTTACAGGGACTTTTATAAAGTGATACCACCTATGCTGACTTTTCTAAACAGTTTACTGCCGTATAAAATATCTATTTAGTATTTATTTGATTTAAACCTAAACACTTCTTAAAGGGACTCTCCAGTGCCAGGAAAACAATCCCCTCTCTTAAAAAAGCCCTGCAATGTTTTACATTGTAGGGTTAAAAGGACAGGGTCACTGCACCCAGACTACTTTATTGAGATGAAGTGGTCTGGGTGACTGTAGTGTCCCTTTAACTTGGTAAAACAGCAAACAATGTTATATATATTCCATAGGCTTTTTCAGAAAACTAGGATTTATGGTACTGTAAATTGACAAGGGAATAAAAAAAAAAAAAAAAAATTGGTCAAAATTTCCGAGCAGTGAAAATACCCAAGTTATAAAATATTTAAAGGGTCTCTCTGTGCACCATAATCACAATAGCTTATAGTAGTAGTTATGGTACTAGGAGGCTGTGAATGCAATCTGAACAGTTTTTGTCAAGCCATTTCCAAGTAGTTTTAAAAAAAGATTTCCCAGCAATTTACAACCAGCTCTTCTGAAGGAGACATCATCATTACCCATTTAAATATTTGCATGGAACTGTATGCTCACAACGTGCAATAAGAAGCTTTGAGTATTGTAATATAGATGGATCCAAACGTGTCAGTACAACCAGTTTTATTTTAATCCTTTTGAAAGGGTTAATGTGACTCAGCTGGACAGAAAGGGCTGCAGATATTGAACACAGCTGTAGCCCAAAACTCAAATCCCCTGAATACATTAAGTAAATCATACAGGGAGGACTGATGTACCAATACGAATATTTAGGCTAATAACGAGAAAGTGCAATAGGTTTATTATGATCTCTCCTATTGGGAGGTAAGTTTAGGGTCCCTTTGGATAGTATTCTTTTTTCTTCCAACTATTTGAAAGCAATTTTGTGAAGAAACAGAAGGATTTACGAACAGCCTTTTAGCTCTGTAACCACTTCAATACTATAGTGCTTGTCGAGCTTTCATTGTCCTTCTAAATAGGAAGAAACAAAGTAGAGCATCCCTCATCACTCCTCCTTTCTCCCTAGTGGGATTTATGTGGTGGCCTGTGCAGGGGCGTACCTAGAGCATTTGACACCCGGGGTGGGTCCTATTTTTGGCACCCCCCTTGCCCCCCCTCCTCAACTTTAAATATAAAAACAACCACATTTGCACTAAGCAGTGTTTGTGTGTTTGAATGTATGCATGTTTTTGTATGGAGTATTTGTGAGTGAATGTAGCGGTGTGCTTGTATGTAGTGTTGGCGTTTGATTGCAAGCATGCATTTGTGTGTTGTGTGGTATTTGAATGCAGTGGTATGGTTATATATAATGGTGGGATTTGTATGTAGTGTTGACGTTGAAATGCATGAGTGTATTTGTGTGTAGTGTTGGCGAGATTTTTAGATGTCTGCACATATACACATACACGGACATACACACATGCAGATACATATACATATTTAAGGACACCAAATAAGGTGCTATCTGCTAAACAGCACCCTCATTTGGCATCTTTAAATATGGATATCTCACATAAGGGCAGCAATTCAGGGAATAATCTACTAAACAGCTAAAGGATTAAAAAAAACGCCCTTTTCTTATTTTCAGTTGTTTAGTAGATAAATCCCTTATTTGTTATCCTTATGTGGGATTGCAATATTTAAGGAAAGGAAATAAGGGAGCTATCTACTAAACACATACGCAGAGATACACACAATCACACACATAATCACAGATATACACAATCACTAACCCACACTCATACAATCACAGACACACAATCACATACACACACAAACATTACATACATACACACATTTAATAATTAAGAGGTCCACCCAGCCTCCCTACCTTGCTCTAGAAGGGCTGGAGTGGATCCTCAGTCCCTGGTGGTCAATGGTTGCTGCTGGGATCTCTGTGCTCTTTCTGCACAGGTCCATCGCACGCCCTGTAGTCTCACATACACACAATCACACACACACAGTCACACAGACAATCACAGGCAGATAATCACAGGCAGACAATCACACACACAGTCACACAGACAATCACAGGCAATCACACACACACAGTCACACGGACAATCATAGGCAGTCACACACACACACACACACACACACACACACACAGGCAGACAATCACACACACACAGAGTCAGGCAGACAATCACAGGCAGACAATCACACACACAGAGTCAGGCAGACAATCACACACACAGTCACACAGACAATCACAGGCAGACAATCACACACACAGTCGCACAGACAATCACAGGCAGACAATCACAGGCAGTCACACACACAGGCAGACAATCACACACACAGTCACACAGACAATCACATGCAGAGAATCACACACACAGAGTCAGGCAGACAATCACACACACAGTCACACAGACAATCACAGGCAGAGTATCACACACACAGAGTCACACAGACAATCACACACACAGTCACACAGACAAAGTATCACACACACAGAGTGAGGCAGACAATCACAGGCAGACAATCACACACAGTCACACAGACAATCACAGGCAGACATTCACACACACAGTCAAAGACAGTCACAATCACAGTTACACACAGCACACACTCTCTCACTTACAGTAAGCTTGGGCTGGAGAAGGAGTGGATCCAGTCCCTCCTGTGCTGTAGTTGGGGAAGCAGGGGCTCCTTCCTGCTTCCCCTCTCTCTGTGTGCAGCAGTATGAGGCTGCATTTAGCTCCGCCCCCGCATCCGGCTTGGCTCCGCCCCCACGGCTGACCTGGCTCCGCCCCCAAATCTCTGTGCAGATCTCCTGCTCCTGCTGCCAGCCCCTGCGTGTGAGCTGTGTCGGCTGCCCGGCACCCCTGCTGCTATAGCACCCGGTGCAGCCACACAGCTCACTGAACTCCAAGCCTGGTTAGCCCTGGTGGCACCCCCTGCCCGATGGCACCCGGGGCGCACCGACCCCCCCCCCGCACCCCCCCACCCCCGCACCCCCCTTAGTACGCCACTGGGCCTGTGTGATTGTGTAGGGGTTCGATGAGTGTGATTCTGTGTGGGGTTTGGCTTAGTGTGTTTGTGTTGTTTGGCTGTGTTTGATATGTATGTATGGAGTTAGCATAGTGTGATTGTGTATGGGATTTGGCTGTGTGTGGAGTATTGGCCTTGATTGCTGCTGGCACACAGGTTTATTGTTGAGGATGTTATTGACAGGTGGAAGATGGACCATATTTAAGTTAGAGCTTTAAATGAAAATCTAGATTGAGATGAAATTTAAAGCTCTTTAATATACACTTATATTATATACAATTTAAAATATTGCACATTTATTAATACATAGATATATGCATGTGACGGTCTGCCAAGGTATCATCGCCATGTACACTCTTTTCCATAATAAGCATACACCTATAATTCACAGGTTACACTATCACCGGTAATGCATAATAACCCACACATGAGCCAAAGCTTAATGCTGTGATAAGACTGGTTTAATGGAAAACATGCAATCAATTTATACAGTGAGGAAACTCCTCCTCTGAGCCAGGAAGATAATGGAGTCAGAGAATGTACTAAACTCAATTATCTCCAGGTCCATAAAAAGTTTAAATTTTAAAACACCCCGATTGTACCCCCACAATGCATGGGAACCCCACAAAAGTCACATCCCTGGGTAGCCTAGATCTGGAGGAACAATATATCTGAAAATCACCCAGATCCGTTTGGTTGTTTGTGATCGGCACGGCAGGGAGGATTTGAACGGTCTGCCATGAGGTTTAAGCCCAGAAACAGTTCCATGAAAAGTTTGGCAAGAGCTGGTCTCCGTTCGTGGGGTTTTGCATGAAAACCACATAAGATAAAGTCAAGCTGGTTCGTGTAGAATGCTCCCTGTGTTTGGTATTCTAGAACTCCTGAACGCCATTCGTCTAGGTCAGGGGTCCTCAAACTGTGGCCATCCAGATGTTGCTGATCTACAACTCCCATGGTTCTCTAGATATCTATGTAATTCAAAGAATCATGGGAGTTGTAGTTTAGCAACATCTGGAGGTCCACAGTTTGAGGACCCCTGATCTAGGTGAATAGAAATGAGAATGTAGCGTAGCTCCATAGAGACTGGTGTTTGTGAGAGTGTCTGGCCAAAATGAGTTCCAGGCTGTCAGGATCGGGACAGGGATCCAACACGCAGAGTACAAAGAGTAGAGAGATACGTATACCGGACCTTAGAATGGCCGGACTTAACGTAAGAACTACGTATAGAATGGTCAGAGACAAGCCGAGGTCGAGGGAACGAGAAGACAGGTAAGCGAGAGACAAGCCGAGGTCAAAGGATAACAGAGAAGCAGGAGAGTAATAACAAAGCCGGGTCAGAACCAAAAGACAAACAGGATACAAGAGCACTGTGTGACTAGACTGGCTAGAACCACGACAGGGCAATGAGCAAATGCGGAAAGCTCCATTAAATACCCTGGCTCTAGAGAGTAATCACGCCTCCGACGAGTCCTGATTCGTGTTCCGGACTTGAGTGGCAGGTCGGACTGGATTAGCGTCATGACGTCGGCTATTGAGCGTCGCGTCATAAAAGGAAGTAGCTCCCTCGCGGCCGGCGTGTAAACGACCGAGGGAACCGCGAGGAACGGGAGAAGCAGACCTTCTGGAAGGAGAAACGTCTAAGTCTCTACCCCTCTCAGAGGTAGAGACTACAGGTACCCTGACACAGGCACTCCACGGCCAGGTGTTTTCGTATTCATGAAATGGTGGCCACCCAGTGGAGCATTCAATTAATGATTTTCTCAGTTTTTTTCATACAAGATACATTACGTTCCATGTTCTAATTGGTCTCTGGGGTGGTCTCGGTTCGGGAACTGAACAAATAAACAAACAAACTGGAACAGGATGTAAAACGAACGTAAGTAGCTGAACAGTGAAGGGGCATTCCTTCACAATGCATATTACTACAATGAATGAATAGCACATGAATACAGTTGACCAGGTAAAACAAATCTAATATTTTCTATGCATCAATAACCCCTTAAGGACCCAACGTCTGGAATAAAAGGGAATCATGGCATGTCACACATGTAATGTGTCCTTAAGTGGTTAAACTGGAGATACCAGTCTTATGCTAACATTCCAGGCTCTACTAATGAGCTTCCCACCACTGAGGGCTAGGTCCATTATATCACATATACAGATCTAATGAGGTATTGCATAGGAACATAAAGCGTCAGTAAATTAAGCATTCAGATGCAAACTTAGTATACCTGATGCAATTAAAGGACCACTATAGTGCCAGGAAAACATACTAGTTTTCCTGGCACTATAGTGCCCTGAGGGTGCCCCCACCCTCAGGGACCCCCTCCCGCTGGGCTGGATGGAGAGTAAAGGGTAAAAACGTACCTTTATTCCAGCGCCTGGCGGGGAGCTCTCCTCCTCCTCTCCGCCTCCGATCCTCCCTTTTGGCTGAATTTGCATGTGCGGCAAGAGCTGCACGCGCATTCAGCCGGTCTCATAGGAAAGCATTTACAATGCTTTCCTATGGATGCTTGCGTGCTCTCACTGTGATTTTTCACAGTGAGAATCACGCAAGCGCCTCTAGCGGCTGTCATTGAGACAGCCACTAGAGGATTTGGAGGCTGGATTAACCCTATTATAAACATAGCAGTTTATCTGAAACTGCTATGTTTATAAAAAAAGGGTTACTCCTAGAGGGACCTGGCACCCAGACCACTTCATTAAGCTGAAGTGGTCTGGGTGCCTAGAGTGGTCCTTTAAAGCTATTGTCTATTAAATCTAAGTTTATAATTTTACTACTTTCGATAAAGACTAAGTCAAATTAGTAAATAAAATAGTGAAACAGAAAAGTCAAATGTGTTACACTAAATTAAAAATTACCTTTGCATTTATCCATCTAGCTAGTCCCACAGGTTATACTTTCTCAAGCACATATGTCGACCAATCCTCAAATGCAGATTAGTCCTTGACTTTTACTTCCTTTCATCTAAGAAAAATATATTTCTCTGCTTACTTTCTCTAAATAAAATAAAAGTAGGGTTTTTATATTGGAGATCTTTAGATCACAGACTCTCAATAACATTTTTTGATAGCATAGAATGGCTATGAATTTTATTACAATTATTTTTTCTTTACTATGAGACAAATTAAAAAAAAAAAAACACAATACAAAAACAATCCTCCCCCCCCAAAAAAAAGGGTGATTATTACAGTTATAGCACACACAATAGAACAGATGGCTTCTAAAGTGAATTGTGCCAATCTGACATTCAGATTTCAAAACCATTGAATTTAAATCTTTAAATGAATGTTTTAATTAGAAGAGGCACATTTAGAAATAATAATCAGACATTTAAAGATACAAAGATGATTGCTCTTCTATAAGTTATATATAAAAAAAGTATTGTTGAAAAGCATGAAATTCTCAAAATGTATTTAGATCTACATTTTGTTGTCAGTTACCCACAATTCATAGCAAATTTATGTCTGTGTGATAAAATTTAACTGGTTCAGATGTTAACATCTGCCTGTCTGTCTATATAAAATAAAAACAAGGTGGGGAGGTCATGTCCTGGATTTTTATCTAAGCGGTCGTATGTACACATAGCTCCAGCCAAAGCCTAGGCTACAGCTTGTTCTAAATACTATTTCTCTGCCACAAAATATGGTGACACTACCTTTCTACCTGCATACCTATCTAGCCATGGGTCCTGACCAGGGCCGGACTGGCCCACCGGGATACCGGGAAATTTCCTGGTGGGCCGGCATACTAGCTGGCTGGTGCGCAGCCGCCTAGTACGCACTGGCCCGCGGGCCTCACTGCTCGATGCAGTTACAGGGTGACTGGCAGGAGGGGACGTGCTCTGCCTGCTCGGCCACGCTACATTCTGTGACCGTCAGGAGGGAAGCATGTCCCCTCCTGACGGTCACAGAATGTAGCGTGGCTGAGCAGGCAGATGGCAGTAGATGAGCTCCTGTTCCCCTACCCGGTCTGACAGGAAGTGCTCACTGAGAGCACATGACTGATTCCTGTCAGACCGGGTACAGTGAGCAGGAGCTTCTCCACCAAGGTCTGCCTGCATGGCCACACTACAGCAAGGAAAAGGGAGAGCTGGGGGGAACTAATGGGACACCTGGGGGCTGGGGGGGACTATTGGGACACCTGGGGGCTGGGGGGGAACTAATGGGACACCTTGGGGTGTGGAGGGGGACAAATGGGACACAGGGAGAGCTGGGGGTGAACTAATGGGACACATGGAGGGCTGGAAGGGGGATATAAGAAAACATGGAGGGCTGGGAAGGGGGTATAAGGACACATGGTGGGCTGGGAGGGGGGTATAGGGACACATGGAGGGCTGGAAGGGGGCTAATGGGACATGTGGAAGGCAGGGGGATAATGGGACACATGTGGGGGTTACTGAGACACATGAAAGACTGGAGAAGGTGGAATCAGACACATTGAGAGCTGGTGGTAATGAGACACATGGAGGGGCTGGGGTGTAAAAAGACACACAGAGGTTGTGAAATGGGAACAGGAGGCACACAGGAGCTGAGGAAGACAAACAAGAGACACACAGAGGGGCTGGGAAAGGGTAGAATGAGACACACAGAGGAGCTGTGGGGAAAGATTCACATAGAGGTCGTGCGGCATGGGAAAGAGACTCATAAAAGGGCTGGGGAAAGGGAGACAGAGACAATGGAGCTTGGGCTAAGAGACACATGAAAGGGGCTTTGGGGAGAAAGACACAAACAAAATGCATCTTCACTTGTGTCTCCTGCTCTCCCTGTAACTCAGAGTCGACCGGTGAGAGAAAGACGTCGTATTGAAGGGACACTATAGTCACCAGAACTTCTACAGTTTAATGTAGTTGTTCTGGTGTCTATAGCCTGTCCCTGTAGGCTGAGTACTGTAAGTGCTACCTTTTCAGAGAAAAAGTAGTGTCTACATTGCTGCCTAGGCACATCTCTAGTGACAGTCACTCAGATGGCCACTAGAGATGCTTCTTAGTCCAGTACTGCACAGTCTGCATGGAGGCGCTGATCGCACCCCATAGAGATGCATTGATGCAATGCATCTCTATGAGGAAATGCTGATTGGTGCAGTGAAGCGCAGCGTTTTGCCACACATGCGCAATAGCCTCCCAATGCTTTCCTACGGGAATTGAATTGGCGTTGACTGAAATCGTCCAGTTGTCTGCCAAAGTGAAGAGCCTACTCTTATTACTTAAAAAAAAACAAGATATTGTTTGTTACTGCTGTGCAATAGCATACATTCACAATTTCAGTCCAAATGACCACACTTTCATTAATATATCAAGAAAATGGACTGAAACATTGATTATATGCAAATGCATGTCTGCTTACAATAAATACTCTCTTTTGTTTATTTTGAAACCCTATCAGTGCTTTCTTTCACGTTTGAGTGATAGTTTTCAGTTTTCATTTTTTTTCCCGCTTTCATATCTACGCACTATGCTGGCGCGATGCATTATGGGGCTGGTATAGAATTTTTTTCCAGGGCTGCTTTTCATTCCCAGTCCGGCCCTGGTCCTGACCAGCACCAGAAGATGCTAAAAAAACAGAGACAACAAAAAAAGAGCAGGGATGCATGCACCGCAAGATTGCAGATATGTGGTACCGCCATCTCCTCCAAGCATCTCCTCTGACCTCTCGGAGGCTACAATGGGCAAACAATGTAAGTTTCACACAACTGATGCGTATCCACAATATTTCCTTTACATAGGGATATCTCAAGTTGCTGGTTTGGTGGAATAGCACTTTACACCAGTTTCATTCCCACAGAGGGCCAGAAAAATCGTTGAACATGTTCTCTGCTGAGCAACTGACTTCATCCAACACATTCTCAAAACCTACAGTTGATTCCACGTGGAAAAAGGCACATAGTCCAAAATCTTTCTAATGACAATGCACAGCCTCCACTTGTAGTTTCAATATGGTACAATGTAGCGACTGCCTCTCACCTTTCACCAGGACACATTCCCTGAAACCAGAGTTCACTGGTTTTCGAACAAGGTGTTATGGCTGCTGACACAATCTTGGTATCTTATGTATGGGTTTAGCACTTAATGCTTAATTCTGTGTTGCTCTCCATGTTATGGGTGTGTAGCTGCACAAACGTTTATAATGCTCTTTATTGCTCAATTTCTAGATTTAGCAGTTCTTTAGTGGATCAACATTAAAATAAACAAACTACACACTCAGATATAAAGTGGTGTAACCAAGCTGTAGTAGCTCTTGTGAACATATATAATTAAATGTTCTTTGTTTTTTGTTTTTTGTTTTTTTTCTAATGTACAGGCAGTCTAGCTTTATTAAAGCAGATAGCATTTGCATTAGACTGCAAGTTATTTTTTTAGTCATCTATAGTGACAATTCCTTCCACCATGAGAGTGGTGTTTCCCATCCTCTCATGACTGTTACATTTTTAACTACTAGTTGCTCTCTTATGCAAGGTTACTAATTAGCGAACCTGTATGCTCTGTATGAATATCTTTATATTCCTTTGTGGTTTCATTGTTTAATGTGTTTTGCTTTGAAAATGTTCTCTCTCACTGATTTCAATTTCCATTCCCTAATAAGGTCCTCCGTCATCAAAGAGGCCTTCTAAGTAACAGATTTACATCAGGATCCTGCTCTCCCATCACTACACCCAGGACTCTTTCATGGCTTCCTTTTTTTTACAATTTTCCCTATCAACACAAATGGACTTTATAGTCATCATAAAAAAAAGAATAGTGTTGCAGTTTGCAAGCTGCTGTACTAGGTTTCCAAGAAACACACTTTTGCTAACCCCCTCCTCCTTATCCGCACCCCAGTGCCCAAGAAAACCAAAATGGTATCCATCTTATTATACAAGGACTGTTCCTTTCAAGTAATCTCACAACATTTGTACCCCAAAGGCAGACTACTCATTTTGGTAGGGTCTTTGAATAACGAACCTTTCACCTTTGCCTCCCTTACCAAACTAAAACCGAATTGTATTCTTGTCCAACTGTTTCCAAAAGATACAAAGACTGAAGCCGACTAGACTAGTAATAGTGGGGGACTTTAACTACTCTCTGGACCATCAATACAAGATACAATAGCACAACCCCCAACTTAACAGGCTGCAATGCTGAGCAGACTATTTATTAACCTATTACTCCAGTATGGTCCTCAGGATGTATGACGGGAATCCTCCCCCAGGGAACGTGATTACACATACTTTTCAGCACCCCATAATAAATACTTAAGAATAGACTTATGCCTGACTAACTCTCCCAAATTGCAATCTCTATTCTGACCTCTTTTAAAGTTAATTTCCCAGCTAGAGGTTGAGGACAGTTAATTCTTAATGAGGGTCTATTTATTGTTCAACACACTTTTGTTTTAAAAAGTGGCTCAACATCAGTCTGTACAATGTAGGTAGCTTATATCAGTGGCGTACACACAATCCATGGGGCCCCGGTGCAAAACTGATCCATGCCCCCTCCCCCCTCCCCTTTGCTCCCCCCCCCCCAACAGGCACACATACAGACACACATACATACACACAGACACATACATACATAGAGACACACACATAGACACATACATACAGACAGACACACACAAGACACACATACATACCACGACACATACATACACACACAGAAACATACAGACAGACACACATATACACACACATACACACACACACAGACAGACACACACACACACATAGACACAAACAGACAGACACACGCACACACACATAGAAAGACACATACATACATATACACAGGCACATACATACAGACATACATACACACAGATGCATACTCACATACACAAGACACACATACATACAAAGGCACATACATACATACATGTAAACAGACAGGCACACAGACAGACACACATACATACACACATACACACGCACACACATACACATACACACACACAGACACAGACAGACACACACACGCATAGACACACATACATGCATACATACATACATTCAAAGATACATACATACAAACAGACATTCACACAGACAGACACGCACACATACAGACAGACACACACAAGACACACATACATACAAACAGACAGGCACACATACAGACAGACATACACACACACATACAGACAGACACACACAGACACATACATACAGACACACACACACATACATACAAACAAACAAACACACACATATACAAAAAATTGTAGTCACCCTCCTGTTTCCTACCTTTTAGGTGCAGGAGGGTGACATTCCCTGGGGTCCAGTGGTGGGTCAGGTTGGTGGGAGTCAGAGTTCCTGTCCTTCCTCCCACGTGGGCTCTGTCTGATAGCTGGGAGGAGTCACCAGTGCAGTCCCTTCTTCCCAGCAGTGATGTCATCACAGGTGGCCCGGACGCACTGTTAAAGCGCCCAGCGCTGACTGGGCCCCCTAAAAATCCATCTCCATTGGGTGGCCCTAACAGCATAGGCCACCAGATGTCCCCCTTGAACAGTGGCCCCAGCCGCAAAACATGGCGGCTGGTACAGGGTCACAGGGCTGCCGGGCCCCCTGGAGTGATGGGCCCGGTCGCAGCTGTGACCCCTATATGTACGCCAGTGGCTTATATGGCATATATAAGAGGACACATGATTAAACAAGGTTCAATAAAATGAAAAAATGGAATGCAGACAGACAGGATCTTCTAATACATTGCAAAATTTCAAAGACACAAAATAAGATTTACAACCTCTATAACCATAGTTCATACCCACATAAAACCACTCATTTTCTAAGAGATGTCACCCTACCTAGATTGACAATAGCCCAAGCAAAGCAATTGGACCTCCCAAGCACTCAAGACAATTTTCTAAAAACATTGAAATCACTTCCAGCCCACAAATCACCAGGCCCAGATGGTCTCTCACCTATTACAACACTACATCTACTTTGCAGACATGCTAGCCCCTCACTTAAATAGACTCTTTCATTTTTTTTAAAGAGTTGGGTTCCACCCCTAGGGAGATACCAACAGCTAATATCATGATACTCCCTAAGGCAGGTAAATGCCACATTAAATGTTCCAATTTTTGCCCCATCACTTTCCTGAATGCTGAAAGATCTGTGTCGGAATACTGGCAAACATAGTGTACCCACGTCTCCCCTTCCTAGCGTCCCAAGAGCAATTAGGGTTTGTGCCACATAGGCAAGTATCCACCAATACCAGAGGGGAATAAACCTCCTTGAAATTATTCAATAGCAGAGGACTTCCAGTGTCCTTTTGGCATTAGATGTCAAAAAGGCATTTGATAGATTGCATTAGATATACATGCCCCATACATTGGACAAGTTTTTCCTTGCTTTATTTCTCAAAGCCATCTTTGGTTTATACCCCTGCCCAACCACTATAATTCTCAACTCTGAGTTTTTTCTCCTCCCCAATGGAGATTACTAATGGCCAAGGTAGCTCACTACCCCCATTAATATCTGCCTTATCTCCACGCAGGTAACAGGTATTGACACTGTCTCTTTTTTGTGGACGATATTCTTCTAGCCCTATCCAACCCGGAACAGTCTATCGCTTCTTTGTTAAAAGAATTTCAGTGAGTTTCCTTCTATAAAACAAAAGCACATGGGGTATACTAAAACATATAATTTTAAAAAGGCCAATTTCTATAAGTTAAGGGCAGCTTTACACTATATTTACTGTCATAAACTCTTTAGTGAAAAGAACACTGAGGTAAAATGGAAAATCTTCCAACAAATATGAACCAGTATGTACCACTGGGTAATAAATATAAAAGAACTGTTTTACTTGGGAGACTTCGCTGAACACAAATATTAGTGTTTCAAAACAGTAA
>NC_086320.1:273607228-273704728 GCF_036172605.1 Pelobates fuscus | reverse complement strand
ATAAATGCTAATAATTGTATTGCATAGTATTCATCTTTTTCATTTTTTTTAGTTTAAAACATACATAGTATTATTTAAACATATTCACATTCTTCTTTGTGTGCTTAACAAATTCTATCATTCTAGTGTCTGGACAAGATAATTGATGTAGGCATTACTTCAAAAGTTAGTAGACTGCTGTACGAAAAACTGACAGCCACAACCAGTCAAATAATGATATGAATTGTATGCCAATAATTACTCAACTACTGTATTGCCCACAGGTGGCTTAAACCAACACAGAGGTATCACAGCTAGTTACTTAATTACTGTCGGCCACACTGAGCTAAGCTATTATTGTGTATGGGCATTGTTTTTTGTTTTGTCAGTATATCTTTTTTACAGCACATCATTAAACTTTTAACATGTTGATATATTGTTGTGGTAGTGTGCACTCTTGCTACTTCACATTCAGGAATTGGAGCTCCCAAATGTGTTATAGGAATAGCAAAATGATCCACTAGATATACATTTTAAACAGACTCACACTTGAGGTAAGAAGTTCTGTCAAGTTATGACAGATACAGTTTGGAAGCAAATGGCACATAAACAGGTTTATTTAAATCTCCAGACCAGCTGTGCACTTGCAGGTAATTTGAAAAAAATGACAGGCACAAGTCAGCATAATAAATTAAATCGCATATAATGACTTTAGAAGAAGTTTACAGTCACTTGAAGGCCATCATACAATGCCCTAGGACTAGAAACATAAAAATATCAGTCAACATTTTTTTGCTGTTGACAATTGCCTCATTTTACGTGATTGTCCTGGAAGTCAACAATGGCTTATTTTATACCACCTTAGCTTGTATAAAGTCTGTATTGATGGAACACTCTGTTTTATTCTGTTTGTTTATCCGTCATATCTGTTTTATTTTCTTTGCATTATAAACAGATAAAGATGTTAGTAATACACAGTTCAAAAGTTTATGCATTTTAAAGCTTTTGATCAGAGTAAAAAGTTTTAATATTGGAAAGTATTGATTGTAGTTTTGCGCACTCTGCATCTTATTTTCTGCCTCTTTGCCCCCTTCCACCACTCCCCCTCCCATTTGAAAATATTTTAATCTTGGCTAGTTCCTGAATGAATTATGCAATGTCAAACCTCTATAAGCCCAACATTTCTATCCCTCCCTTCTAAGCTAAGCTTATCTATATTGCATGTGCCATTAGACAGCCAAGCAACTGCGAAAAGTCCCAGAGGCCTTTGCTCTGAACAAAACTGAGGTTGTGCACGGAGGTCTTTAAAATCTGCTAATTAGCATCTCAGAAATCAAGGAACAGAATGTCAGGCCTTTGATTACTTAAGCTACTTTATGATGATTGTACAACTCAAGGCAGAGTAACTGAAGTTCATAGAGTTTTAGAAATGCATACAAATATGCACATTTTTTTTTATCTTTCATTATTAGGGATTGGTTGTTTATGCATATGTTTTAAATTATGTATCTTTAGAATGTATTAAAAATATATTTTTAGACAAACCCGGAGAGTCATTGATAATAAAGTATGTACATTATTCCTGTCAGTAAAATCAGCTTGTATTAAAATACTTGTGTGCAAAATCATTGTTGATGATAAAATAATATTGACATTTAAGTGAATGTGCATATAAAATAATTATATTGCTTCTTTGAAAGGGAAGTAAATTGAAGGAGGCATCTGAGTAGGATTGCAAATAAAATTACAGAATTCAAAAATATATTAAAAATCTTAAGGATCGTCTAGACATGGAGACATGCAAATGAATCAGCAGCGATTCTGATTTCAGCACTGCTCATAAAATGTTATATTGAAAGGTAACATTTCCACACAAGAAGAATAGTTAAAGGGACAGTATATTTACCAGAACCACTACAGCTTAATGTAATGGTTCTTCCTCTAGCAAGCAGTTTCCATCCTCCACATTTAAAAAAAAAAAACATTAACAATGTCACAATATCTATGTGTGCTTAGATATAATAACAAACCTGAAAAAAGAAAGACTCAATCGGTATGACCAATCGTTTTTTTTAAACGTGGGTAAGTCCAACATTGCTAAAGATAGTTCAAAATAAAACTAATTAAACAGTTTCCAAAATAAAGCCTGGAGACCGTTAATACTAAAAATGTTAAACAGAAGACAGGATATTCCTTCCCTTAATTTTCCACAAAGGTGTGCCTTCGATTCGATCTTCTATCAGTAAATATTAAAACATTCTTGGTACAGATTCAGGTTTACCAAAGATTTTTCAATTAGCTACAAACATAACAAAAAAAAACTTAAAGACAGACTGGTAAGTTCAGATCCAGTACATTGTTTTAAATAACGTATTTGCTATAGTTGTACAGGATATGTTACCTGTAGTCATTTAAACACTGGGACAACATTTTCCCATCCTCACTCAGGAGCACTTATACCTATCACACCATGTACTACGGATCACATGATCTACCTTGTAACCTATCCTTGCAGACTATCCTATGATGGAAAAAAAATACTTATCCATGAGGGATCATGTAAAAAGACACCGATCTGCCATCAGCACTGCATTCAGGGATGACAAAACAGACAAACCTATGGCCAAATATTTATTTTCTAGTTCAGCATCGACTTTTTACTCTGTGGTTTATTGCTATATATACCACCAAAACTAAGAGGCAGAGATAGGTCTAGATTCAGCGAGAATCATATTGGATACATTACTCAAACACAGTGACCCCTAGAGGGTTAAATAATTATATTTCATGTTCCATGCTCTTATGAAATGTATTTTGTTTATGGGAACTCCCCATAGCACCTTCTAAGAAAGCATGAGTGTTATTGTATGTCAAGTAGATGCATATATCATATTTGTTTTCACATCTGATTACGTTTATACTATTGACTAACAGTTTTGCCTATATAGCAAATTCTAGTCTACTTCCCAGAGCTTCACTTTTCACTTTAGCAGATGCACTTTGGCTGCTAGCAATTTTTGTTCACACATCTTTTACATGTGTTTATTCACATTTATACCATAGTCTCTGGCTAGTAGTCCTTCGTTTGTTTGTTTGTGTGTATAACTTATAAACATCCTTTTCTTTGCATTGCTACATTATGGTGCTTATCAGTCTTTTTGGATTTTGTTACTTGACAAATGGATTATTGTGAATACGTCCCAACATTGTCATGCACAGGAACACGTCTCCACTTGTTATATAGGTGATTTCTTATTTTCTTATGGATTTTTAAGATTGGAGGCCTCTATCTCACCGCAGTCATTGGTAAATGTAATTTTCTTTTTTCCTATAAGTATGCCAACTTTATCATTATTAGTTTGACATTGAAAAACATCTGCATAGGTCAAAACGTCGAACCACATGTTTGTGTATCTAGTTTTTTCACCATTAGGAACACGTTATTGAATACATGTGAGTGCAGCTTAATTTTTCATATTAAATGTTTGACTGTAGTCAAACAAGTAAGCTATTCAACTATTTATATTTGTGGTCATATACAATAAGCCGAGTTATAGTAATGGTGGTGTAAGTCGGTTGTGGTGTGCCAGAACCGACGTTCGGATAGGCCTGCAAAAGAGGGCCCACCAAGATGAATGGCATAATAAAGGGAGTGGTGGGTGGGCTGAACCAGGCAGTCTCAGCCCAGAGGAACAGGAGGTCTGTGTATCTATAGGTCGGGTAACTCCTCCCACAATTACAGGCTTCGCCTAACGGCCTTCTCATTTATGGTCGTATACAATAAGCCGAGTTATAGTAATAGTGGTGTAAGTCGGTTGTGGTGTGCCGGAACCGACATTCGGGTAGGCCTGTATAAGAGGGCTAAACATTTTACACTGATTACTTGTTGACATTACATAATCAATATTTAAATGCATGTCTCAATTCCCTCTCAGGTTGAGGGATATATATGGCATATGCAGATGACTCTACTGTCCCAGCCATTACATGATACGTACTGGGATATTACTAGAGTTAGTAGGAGCAGCGCGTATTCTTTTAGAATGACCTGAAAAAGTGTTGTGAGCTAGTTAAAGGTTGAGGTGGCGCTGACTGCCATGCTGGGCAGACGTGTTTCACACGAGCTCCAGACTACTTTGTCCAAAATGAGGATTTTCGCCCAAAAACTCGATGCAAAACCAAACCAAGTTGGCAGATTACCCTCGGTGGCGGTACCGGAGCCCGATATAAGCGACAATAACGACCTGCAAATGGTCACAAACCCGGAGAGCAGGATGACTGACCTGCGGCCTGGTGAACCCTGGAGACACGGCCGATCTCGTTGTGGGGAGCGCACGGAATGCGGAGGGATTCACCACACAGAACCCCGGAACCCCCCCCCCCATGGACCGGTGGGGGATATCCCGGTTCGGGAGGCAACCTGGCGAAGACAAGCGCAACTACCTTGCAGCCTCCCAAAGCGAGAAACACAGCGACCCACCCAATAAGGCGGACGCCACGTGCACGGCACAACCAAGACCCCAGACCTCGCTCGACATGATCTTCGAGGAATTCTGGGCAAAGCTACACCGAGCATTGCAAAAGCCCTCCTTGCTAACGCCGGGCTCTAATGCACCACATGAGAAGCCTCCGAGCACTCAGCCCACTCCGACGGCTGGGGCTCCACGCCGGCGACACCGCCATGAGGAAACACAAAAGCCTACCTACAGTGAAAAACACCGTAATAAACCGGTGCAGCCTGTACATGCATCCAAGTATCGACTGCACAGGCAAAGGGCATCGTACAACAAAATCCTGCCGAGACTGGAGCAAAGGAAGCGCCGAGCGGCCTCACAACAGCTGAGTAAACGTCTACCTTCAAAGTGGATTCCAACCCGACAACAGAAGCTTACAGCTCTGGCTGCGACACAGACCCCAAAATGGCGGCTCGTGAAGTGGCACCCATCGCTTCGGAAGCAGGCAGCACTGGTGAGAACACAGCGGCGCCCCAGTCATCGGTCTACTGACGCACCACAGGTGGTACTGGGGATCTCGACCCGAAGGAGAGACTCTGCCATCTGGCCCACCTCGATGATGGGTGATCAGGTCGGTACACCCGGTGGGCATAGGCTGAGGGGGATGAGATTAAACGGCTTGTGGTACAAGGCCCCAGCTTACATGCCTGGCACCCTCAGGGACATTAATACTGCTGGTGATGACCTACAGCCCAGATACCTACCTGGCCACATGTGCCCCTGCTGAACTGTGACCAACATACCATACCTTGTGTTGCGCCTACCTGCAAGTTGATACACTAATATAGCATGTTTAGAAACGTAACTAGCATAATTCCTTATCTAGTTTATAGTTAAAGTAAGACCGCTGGCTATTACCAGAACCTTCTTATTCTTGTTATCCATATTTGTTTAGACATAGCAATTTTACATTAAGCGATACAACTAACAAGCAGACGTTGCAGAAACACTGTCTTACCTAGTTTAGCCTACTAAGATTTTCTTGCATATGACAGCCTATAGTTTGTTAATACCTAGGCTGATGTACCTGACAGGCATCTTACTATACATAAAAGCCACAAGTATAAACGGTATATCATGCTAATCACTTACATATTAAGCCATTCTTTTCATTTACGTTCACTATTCTCAACCCGTAAGCATTCATAGTCACAACTAGCCTTCATGTCATAATATACAAAAATGTGCATTGTATTCCCATGCCATGCCTCTGTTTACCTATGTTATCTGTTAAAAAGTGAGCACATGCTGTTGGGGCATGTTAAATGCATTTGTAACCATGTTTTCTCTATGCACTCAAAAATAAAGAATTAAAAAAAAAAAAAAGTTGAGGTGGCAAACAATATGTGAACACTATGGAATCTAATGAGCATGGTTTGATGATTTGATATGCGGAAGTGAGTTTATTGAAAATGGCCAGACCCCAGCGCATGAACAGGTGGCATTGGCAGAGAGTGTTGTGTGTGCCAGCACTTAAATCCTGGAATATAGGGGTTTTGTAGGTCATTTGGGCTCTGTGGGGAGAGTTCAGAAGAATATGAAAAATTGTGATTGAGTCACCTCTAATTCTTATTAGATTGTACCATCTGTTTCCTAGCTTTGAACTACTGACAAGTCTCATAGCTATGTCCTTCCAATGGACAGGTGAACTTACAGTACAGATAATAACATTAGACAAGTAAACATATGCTGGATAGCAACTGGCTGTGTAACGCTGAGGGGATGGAAGTAAGGAGCATGATGTAGGGTACTACATGGGAGGGTAAGTCGTCCAAAGTCAGGAGATTCTAAACATCACTAGTGTCAACAGTTGTTTATAAGGATGAAAGGCTGGGAGCCATCATGGCCTACATCCCTGTTATGCTGTCTGTGTTTCCAGCTTGAGTGCCGACACAAGGTAAGGGAGCCCAGAGCTAGAAACCAGAGTCTATACAGCACAGTTTTCCAAGTCAAAGAAGGGAATCGCATGCCTTTATGTTGGAGCTTAGTGGTAAAAGTGGAATGGTACAAGATCGCCAGGAACTGGGGTTCAGGTATCCTGGGTTACGACTGGAGTGCATGGACTAGGTGGAGTGAAGGGTTTGGCTGGGGAGCCTGGATTGGAATATCTTACTAGTTCTGAGGTGTGCCACATCTACATGTAGAGTAAATATGACAGTCATGTAGGTGATAGTATAACAACTGGCGGCTTGCATAGTGCCAAATGGAGAAAAATTAGCTAAATCAGAGAAAGGTGAGGCCCTACTAAGTGCCAAGTGGCTCTGAGAGGCTCTAGCTATGAATTGGCCGAGGGAATAAGGCCACTGAATGATGTGGCGGGAATGTTGGCCTCTCGTGACAAGTAAGAGATTCAAAGGAGTGGCCATGATATGTGAGGCCATATCTAAAACCTAGAGAGGTAAGAGCAAGGCTCTAGCTATGAGTTGGGCTGATGGACGAATACATCCGCATGAGGCTGGGTGTAGGCCTTGAATGACTGAATTACAAATATACAATAGTATGGCACACACCAATACTCTTAACAGCCAGTTGATCTATTCCTAAGAAATATAGGGGAATAGAAATATAATAAATTAATATAAAGAATGTTGGAACATACGTATCTTGCCCAACTAGTGTGTGGTTGAGCTTGAGAAATAATTATCGTAGACAGGAACCTAAAGACACAATGGGAAAGTTAATGGAAATATATCCAATATGGTTTAAGTGCTTATTGAGAATAGGGTATAAAGTATCTGTGTTGTGGTTAAGGATTAAAACATGAACAACAGGATGATAAGTAGGGATAGTAGATAATAATAGAAGTTATGATTGTCAATATGGAGAGACCTAGTAGTGCTGTGTATAATTATGAGTTCCCACTGTGCGTCCTTTCACAAGAAGGACCTGAAGTATGTATGAGAAAGAACAGAGCATCTCTAGTTTACTAGCAGAAAGCAAACTATGTAAGTTTTAGTAAGTGCCTATGACAGGAGTTGTGGATTATACAATGCTTAGGTAAAACCGTGACAAACCGAGGAGGGGTTCTTGGTTTTCTTGAGTGCAGAGAGAGAGGATCATAAATAAAGGAACTGCATGGGCATAACAAGGCTGAGAGTAATAGTCAACCACAGTATAACAGGGTTGTAGTTGAACCTTGTAAATCCCCGAGCGTCAGGAAGGCCAAAATCAGTTTGTAGCTGTAAGCCCACCTGCGACCGTATGAAGCTTATGTAAGTGAAGGATTAGTGAGACCTGTGTGTCAAAGTAGAGGAGTAGATGTGGGTTGGTTCATGGTTGTTGAGTTGTGGAGCAGTTGCAATTTACACAGTGATGCAAAATGGCAGACCGCATCCATATCATGATGTCATAATGTGTATATAACCAACTTGAACCGTGAGAGGCCCGAATGGTAGGACTGTTAGTTAGAGATGATAATAATGAGACACTTGAGTAACATGGCACTGATCGTAGCAGGTTGCCCACTGGGGGCCATATAAAGTATATATTGTGGAAGGCCTAGTGAGGGCCTAATATAAACGTATGCATAATGTCCTGCATCTCTCATGCAGACTTAATAATTTTACTTGTTTTTTTTGTGGTTTTTTTTGTATGAATGGCTGTGCCTTTTTTTCTTGAAAACATGTGCCTTATTTTTTTTCATGAAAGGTTGTGCCTTTCTTTTTAAATTCTCTACATGTATACAGTTACAACTCTATTAATACATATACATATTGTTTTCACACGGTTTAGCGCACCCTTCATTTTCCTATGATAGTGAAGGCAAAATGAAGGCCCAACATAGCTATAACTAGATGCAGGGTGGCCAAATGAGGACCTAATGAGAAGAGACAGGTGCATAATGATACAATTAAATGGGGTTTAATGAATGTTGAAAATATTTGAGTAGACCGGTTGCAATGTAGTATGTTATTGGTGACACCCAAGTGGCAGACCTAGTTTGTGGCATGTCTTGATTTGAAGTGTAAAAAATAACATATTTAGATGAGTGCTGTGAATATGTCTGTATAACCATAGAACAGACATACTTATGACCAACATTATATTAAATTACACTTGGCCAGACCAGTACAGAGCCCAGAAAGGTCTTAATGTAAAAAACTGGACAGTGAAATAAGATTATTAACAGACAGTACCATAAATGCTAACCACATGTATAGGCCCAAGTTTGGGCCTGACATACATTTAGTATAACCAAGGTCGTATGGGCCAACAATACAAATCAGCAAATATGAAAAACTAACTATATGGCATAGCATTAATTAAACATTAAAATGCAGGGTGACAAAAATTAATTGCATATGATGAAATTGATATGGCCGAATGAGGGCCGAATACAGTAAGCAGAATGCATGAACCTAATTGAGGTATCACTATGATGCTATGTATGGTTAAAATAGGCCAAATTTGTGTTAGTAGTGAAAATAGCCATATCCAAATGAGGGCAGAATATGGAACTGCAAATTCCTCCATACTTACTATTACTAAAAGGCTGAACATGTGGCAAATACATGTTGAATGTCAGGGACAGTGTGGCCCAAAGCGGGTTGAATGAACAAACTTTCTGTTTTGTTGTAATAAACGCCAAACAGCAACAGGAAAAGCCATGGCTGGGTCGAACGCTGCAGTGCCCCATGAGCTTCGAAGGAGGCGGCTGTTTTTTACTAGAGTGAGGTCAAATGAATACTTGCATGGGCCGCACAAGGCCAAGACCAGTTTATTTGGAGTTTAGGCAGTTTGTGTTGATGACCTTTGAACCGGAAGTAGATGGTTCTGTACTGAACCAGGTAGTCTCAGCCCAGAGGAAGGGGAGCTAAGCCTTCTCATATTGGTAACTTGGAAGCCAAGGAAAGTGGAATGGAATCTGCATGCATAAACAATGATGATTTCACTGCACTAGTCAGTTGGGGCATTGGACATCGTTGAGTGAGCATGTGTACTGTGTGGCCATTGCATTCAAAATGACCAAGCAAGTAGTGCAAGTAGGGAGTACTTTTCCAAAAACTAAAATCACCTTAGAAAGAGAGGAGATTTCAGACCGTTGAGATATTCAGGAAAATACAACGAGAAAGCTGATGGCGATACCAACAAAGGATTTTGCAGTGTGGTTTGAACAGTGGAAGATACACTGGAAGGATTTTGTGAGGTCCCAAGATGCCTACTTTTAAAAGACATAATTGTTCTATGTACAATATTTATTGTGTCTTGCATCTTCTCTATTTTTCATATTACATAGTGTGACGGAGCTCCTGTACTCCGACCAAGTATCTCAGCCCATTCCGCTTCCATATGCCCTTTTGAATACCCTGGCTTGTCTACTTTTGCAATTGGTATGCCATGATGTGGGTCATTTTTATTCCTGGGCTGCCATACGGTCTCAACGGCAACATAGGCCTAGCAAACCAATCAGGAACATTTCAGAGTGGAAAAACTGGAATGGGCTAGGTCTTTATTTGACCCTGTAACTTTCCAAAGCACCATGAAACCTGTACATGGGGGCAATCGTTGTACTCATGGGACATCACAGCTTACAATTTTGTGTTTTATTGCAGTAAACACTAACAAGATTATGATATTCACAGTGAAAAGGTCATGCAAATCTTAATTTCTCACACTTTTTCATATTTTATCCATATTAAATTGTGTCCATATATAAATATTTGATGTGAAATGAAAGCCCTATTTGAACAAAATGATATATAATAAGTGTGGGTGCACTTAATATGAAAGATGATAAATGATGGTTGAACAGACATATAGCTCAAATTCTATGTTCAGTTTTGGTTCAGAACTTAGACAATTAGTTCCATCTTTAAAGGGTTATTAAAGTCAGATGGGTCATAATATGAACAATGCAATACCAGCAGTGTGTCAATTAGAAACTGAAAAATCCACCTGACACTAAAAAATTATGAATGAAAATGGTTGTGTAGCAAAATCTAAAATTTTAAAGTACCAACAGCTAGGACTGTGCTATTTGATTCACCCCAAATTTAAATTTGGATGGATTTCTGTGAATTTGGCAATTTCTGACAAAGCTACTTTCTGAATCAAAAAATAAGAAAGCGAACAGAAAACATACTAATAGAAAACGAACTGAAATAAAATCAGGATAGCAATTAGGGAATTAGCAAGTTAGGGAGCTATCTACTAAACAGCTCAAAGTTCGAATGAACCAAAATCACTTTTCTAGTTTTGATATTTCAGCTGTTTAGTAGATAGCTCCCTTAATTGGTATCCTTACGTGAGATTGCCATATTTAAGAATACCAAATTAGGAAGCTGTTTAGCAGATAGCTCAATTTTTTTGTCATTGGTATCTGTTTGACAATTCCACATAAAGATAACAAATTCATGACCTATCTACTACACTGCTATGCTACCAAGGGTTTTTCTTAATTTTGATATTTCTTTTTTTTTTAAATTATTTTATTTATAAGGAACATAGGGAGGGGAAAAGATACAATAAACAAAAACCAGGGTGGGGGGTGGGAGGGAAGGGGAAGGAAAGGACATCCAAATATCTTATGTCATTTACAATGCAATAAAAACCCAGTTATCCAAACTCATACAGAATACTTTAGTGCTCAATACTTGGTCTCCGTATGGCCTTTCTCAATATACACACATATAAATCGCAAATTTCTATCTCTTTCGAGGGTTTCCTTCTAGATACAGCTCAATTCAGTGCTAACCTCATCTTAAATCACAGTAAGTTGAGTAACCTCTTTATCATACATTCATGCTTCACCCTATATAGGGTGTACCGATTTCCACTTGTCCCAAGCATCCCATGCCGCTTTGCCGCTTTGAATAGGTGGATACATGCTTATGAAGCAGCGCTCGTAAAGCCTCTGCTCATCCATCTCAAAATATATTTTCTGAATTGTGGGTATATTTGAGGTCTTCCAGGCTCGTGCAATAAGGCGTTGAGCCGTAAATACCATATGGAAGATTCATTTTTGGAGATATTTGGGTAAATGTGGTGGAATATGTAATAACAAATACGTAAGAGGGTGAAAAAATAGTTTAACCTTTATAAGGTATTGTACAAGTATGTGTATAGCTTCCCAATAGGGTTGAATCAAAGGACAGTTCCACCATATATGTATAACTGATCCTATATTATTTTGGCATCTCCAACACGTTGGTTGGGTAGAGGGAAACATTTTATGTAGCCGTTCTGGCACCATGTACCATCTATAAATCATTTTCTTATTTTGCTCAATAATTGGAGCTGATTTAATAAGTTTCTTGCTGTTTATAGAAATATTGCTCCACTGTTCCTGGGTAAGCTCAATGGACAAATCATTTGCCCATTGCCTCCCTGGTGTTGCCTCTGAGAGCGGTATATATTCTAGTAATAATTGGTAACATGTGGAGATTGGTTTACATAATGCAGGTTGCTTTTTATATATGCACCATTTTTCCAATATCGTAAGTTGCTCGCTGATTATACATTTTATTTTTTTTTGACCGATCAAGAAAACCCCTAAGCCCTGACAGAAACCCCCCAGCGAGGAACCCCCGGACTGAAAAGAAGAAACATTAGTGAACTCACCATCTGATGCTCGAGGAACCTCCCGCGGCAAAGGAAATTAATCCAGGCAGGACAGAGTTAATTTCATTTTCAGCACTGCTTAGCCTTCCAGCAGCACCAGGCGCCATCTGCTGGACGGTTCCAGGAACTGCAGCCAGATCCTGTGTGAAGAGCGTGGAGAGGAGGCAAGCTCACACCCCGCAGAGGAGGGCAGCCGAGGTAAGTACCCAGGGAGGGGATTAGGGGGGGACATAGGGACCAGGAATAGGGACAGGGGGAGACAGAGAGAGTCAGGAGAGGGCTTAGAGAGAGGAGGAACACCCAGCACAGCAGGAACAGGGGAGGAGGAGGGAGGGAGACAGAGAGAGAGCACAGAGAGAGGAGAGGGACACAGACCAGCAGCAACAGGGGGAGGAGGAGGAGGTAAACACCAAGGCAGGGGGGGACTCCCAAGGGATGGCACCACAGGGAGGGTGAGGAGGGAGGGGGGAATTGTGGACAGAACCCGGGGGAGAAGAGGGGGACCCCCCCCCGGCCGACCCTCATCCCCAGAAAAGGCATCAGAGCCCAGGGAGGACCCCCCTCAACCCCCCAGCGGCAGCACAGCCATGCCCCACGTGGCCCTGAGGGGCCCACTCACCACCACCAACCCGGCTCTGGATCTGCCGTGCCCCGACCACGTGGGACCCCCAGGATACTCAGCAGGTCTTCTGGCCCCCCTGGCCCGCTGTCCACGGCCGGGGGGGTGGCAGATGATGCAGGCCACGTGTCAGATGGAGCAGATGGAGTTAACACGCGGCCTGGTAGTGCCTTGGGCCTGGGCTCCAGCTCCCATACCGGGCCCGAAGGGGGGGGATCAGGGCTGTAGCCGCAAGGGAGGCCCCAGGAGAGATCTGACCGCGGGGGGTGATCCCACACCGGCGGCCACAGGTTGGAGGGGAGCACATTGCTCCTGAAGGTGCCTGCCATCATCCAGGGCAGCAGCAGCTCTGAGGGCAGCAGGAGTGAATCCACAACCATCCCTCAAGCAGGAAAAGCATGCAGGCCCAGGACAAACAGGAGCACAGGGAGGGGAGGTGTTTGCTGGCCAGAATCCCAAAAGGCACTGAGGTAAGATGATCCCTGCCCCACTACAAACCCATAACCACTCCCCTAAACACATATAGCCAATTACTAGCACCATCCCCACACTCATACATGTGCCCTTGTCCGTTTAGCTGTGCTGACTCCCCAGGGCCTGAGCTGAAAGTATAGCTGACTTAGATGATTTTTCAGTTTCGTTATATTGCTTTTAAATTTCAAATTCCCTTTGAATTCTCACTTTATTAAATAACCCTATACGTCTTAATGGGTAACTCCAACCACCGTGACCACTTCTGTGATTTGAAGTGGCCATGTTGGTAGGAATCTGTATGTGCACAAGCAGGCCAAGTTATACCCACAGCACACATTACTTCAGCAGCCCATAACTCTGTGCATCCATCATTAGCCTGCACTGCATGCTGGCAACAGACATATTGAACTTCTCCCTTGCATGCCGCGCCTGCGGACAGAAATGTGTTTCTCCTGTCCCTCCCTCAGAGATTTGATCTCTCCAATTCCCAATAGGGAATTTTAGATAAATTTTATAGTGGGACTTTGGACTGTTTGGATATGGGTGTCAGCCCCCTGTATTCTGTCAAACCATTTAGCAGTAATTTGTAAAACTGCAAAAACACGACTCGGTTTCTTCCTGGTACTCAAAGCCCATCCCCACTGCAATTGCTTGGACATCTCAACAAGAAGCTGAGAGTAACGTAGGACAGTTAATGTAGTAGTATATTTCCAAGTTAATCTGAATGGCTGCAGAGAAGCATAGCTTTGGGTGCCTGGGAGAGCTTTGTCAAAAACGTCATAGTATCATGCATTTCTACTATCATGAGCTTTATGTTATGGGCCCCTTTAAAGCAGGTCTATACCTACACATGTATAAAGACAGACCGGCATAGATATCTGTTATGTTTTTCATACTTAAAATATTTTACACAGTGAAGCCACTGGCACAAATATAGAAAATGTCAGCCAGAAGCTTGTGTTTGAATTATTAAGTAATTATTGCATTTTAATATCTAAACATTGTTATTGTGCAGTGCTAGAAGCTATTACACTAAACATGTTTGTCTATTTGTATTTAATATTTTGTATTAGTGAAATAAAACTCTAATCTGAACATTTTAAATGTAGCATAACATAAAAGTCTCTGAGAGTAGCAGATGTTTATAGTTCCAGCTGCTACAAGCAGCTTAATTTGTTCCATGCTTGCAACTGCTCCTATCACTTAAATGCTGTTAGAATGTCTATTTGCAATTAGCAACTGTAATGGAGCTCCCTGTACCCCGGCTGGGTACCTCTGCCAAGGACTGCTTCCTAGCTGGAACAGGGAACCAACCTCACCACTCCCGCCCACAGTCGCCGTGACTTGACTGGGATCCTGGAACCACTCCATCCTGGAGCTGAATGGGGAACTGCTTTATCCACTCCCAGTCACTGGATGACACTCAGTCCTGGGAGCTCTAGTCCTTACAAGGACTTTCCCAATTGAATCGTTCACACTGGAACAAGTTGGAGTAGTGATTAGCCCTTTACCTTCCCAGTAACCAGACGACACATAGTTCTGGGAGTACAAGCTGGAATGCTTTAATCTGGCCTGATGGCCTGCTTTTATGAACATTTATGAACACAGTCAAACAAGCCCATGACACTCCCACACAAACCATTATAATTCCTCCCCTGTGCCTGGGAGATTAAGTCAGGAATGGTACAAACTAAATTATCTCCAGGTACAGAAAAACATACAATTTACAAACATCCCAAAAGTACCTTCAAAACCCACGAAAACCACACAAATGTTACATCCCCTGATATCCCCGATCTGGGTGACCAACATATCCAAAAATCACCCAGATCAGTTCAGGGGTTCAACTTTTCCATGGAAGTCAATTAGTTGACTGACCGCGCACATGGTCCTATGTCCAAAACAGTTCCATGAAATCAGGGCTAGTGGTTGGTCAACTTTGGTAACAAAAAAAACAAATAAAATACCAAACGTAGTCTCTATTTGAACCGTGGAGCTTGTTCCCCTCATCCAGATGAACAATTCAACTGAACAGTGTTCTTCTAGGATCTACAGAACCGACTGCAGATAATGACCGTCCAGCAGTGTTCAGGAGTTTCAGTGTCAGATTTTAGTTCCATGAACTCGATGACCAAACACCGTTGCCTGCATTAATGCAAACAAGATGGCCGCCAGATGGTTGTTCATACGAATTGTGGCCACCCAGACAAACAATGAGAACCATTCCAAGGTGTTAATAGGGGTTAACAAGCTCCCGAGTGCTCCCTTGTTCGTGCGGTTGTTCGGTTCCTGGATCGTATAGGGAAATCACACAAACCAAGCCATTTAAACAGTCTTTTACAGGTTTCCCTGCTTGGGCCCATAGTCTGTGGGCAGGAGGCTGGCAAGCAGGCTCCTCCAGGAGGCTTGTGGCAAACTCACGTGGAAAGGGAGGTTTGTCATAGTGACTAGTCAGACTTATACATTCAATGTAAAAGTGATTTAGTGTTATTCTGCATAAAAACAAAATCCATTATGTGACTTTGTAAAAACATCTGTGTAACTACAAATATAGACTGCATGATGTGATTGAAACCTATACTATGTACTAGGATGAACTAATTAATGCTATAGAAGCAATACATTAGCAAGTTAAATGCAAGTAAAACTATTAATGTAATAATAAAAATGACATAGATAAAGAAACATTTAGCTTATATAACATTTAAAACATGCATACTACAACATCTATTTGTTCATTCATCTGAAAAATGGTGGGGCACCTATTTAAATAATTAACACGGGTGACTTTGTGACAGAAGCTTCCTGCCATGGCCTTTTGGAGAGGCTTGAAGGCCAGCCTCTTGTCCACTGACTATGGACCTGGTACCAAGAGCCCCTGAAAGGGGCTTGTGATTGTAGCAATTGAAAAAACTATTCATTGTTAGTTGATAACCCTGCAGTGTCCTCTACTGACTGAATGGAAGTGTGTGTATTTGCATAATGCTGGTAAGCAAATGAGGCAACCTAATAAGTAGTTACATTTATATATTATTGCTTTTTAGTGTGTTTCAAAATGTTACTTGCTTTATATAGTTCATCTAATAATTATAATTGCTCGTTCTCCAATGCTCAATATATTTATATTTTAAATGTTTGTCACCACATGCTGAAGGATTAGTACCCAAAGGCTAGTTCTTGTCCAAAATAAAGAATGTTATGCTAGTCCCTTTTGATACTGTGTGTTCTGTGTCTAATTTGTTCAGGGATACTGTTAACAGAGTCTTTAGACCTGTTGACTGGCTGCATGACTAATGTAGCATTGGACAAAGTCTAGCTCTGAGAGTTACAGAGCTAGACAGAAGCTAATAATATTATAGGCAGAGGTGGGGATACCTGCCTGGAAGGAGAGCTGCAGAGGAATAGGCAGAGTGGACGATACCTGCCTGGAAGGAGAGAGCTGATGCCGTGTCGGATAGAGGAGCCACTTCCGCGACTGGGTCGGAAGTGTTCCAGAGTCCCCTGTGGCAGCATGAAAGCAGACTTGGCGAGGGTACTTGGTCAGATTACAGGAGCTCCATCACAGACATAGTGTCACCACCCATGAGTGGGGGATATTAAACTAAAAGTGGGGACCTATACACAGTATCCCCTCTGCCCCCACCCATTGGCAGAGGGTGGGGGACCTATGAAATAAAAGGGGGTCGACTTTGTTTATGCAACTCTAGCCACACCTTCACTGACTGAAACTAACGCAGTCTCCCTACACACTGCCTGTGAGAATTCAAAGTGAATTTAAAATTTCAGGCCAGAGTAGCTGCAGAGTAAGCAGCACTGCCATTCAGTGTCTCCACCCTCTGCATGCAGATACTGAACTTTCCTCATAGAGATGCATTGATTCAATACATCCCTGAGGAGATGCGGATTGGCCAGGGCTGTGTTTGAATCATGCTGGCTCTGCCCCTGATCTGCCACCTTGACAGTCTCAGACAATCCTATGGTGAAGAACTGTGATTGGCTCAGACCACCACTTCTGATGATGCCATCAAACAGGGGCAGAGCTAGGAGCTGCAGATTTGAATACAAGTAAGATTTTACTATATTTAGGGAGGCAACAGGGGACCAGATGACGGTTAGATGGCAGTTTTAGCACTATAGGGTCAGGAATAAATGTTTGTGTTCCTAACCCTATAGTCCTCCTTTAACACCTAAATGGCAGAGAATTGAACAGCGAGCCTGCAGGGGCCTGATTTATAACCAAAATTACTTAATAAAAGGATCACTATGGCCACACAGATCTTATTAAGTGATCTTAGTGCAGTGGTCCTGTCATTTTAACCACTGCATGGTTAAATCCACCTCTAGTGGTTGTCTTTCTAAAATGCATTAGAGGCACTTCTGCACTGACCAAGTAAAACTTGATCATATGATGTAGCAGCCCCGAAAGGAAAGCACTTAATTATGTGCATTCCTATAAGAAGCATTGGATGAGTGTGTGGCTCGCATTTGCATCAGGTCCCCAATGCTTATTTATGAGGAGCAATAGATTGGACCATCACCGGAAAAGGCCATGCCTTCTCAATGACGTTGTGGGTGATAGGGAGCTGGGCAGCACAGAGGGAGTCTCGATGCTGGAAAATGGTGAGTAAATAATATATAAAATTTAATATATTGTGTCTGCAAGTGAATATTACTATGGACAGGGGAAATATAGCATTAGCAATACAGATTTGTATGACTAATGCAATAGTGGTCCTTTAAGCTTAACCCCTTAAGGACCAAACTTCTGGAATAAAAGGGAATCATGACATGTCTCACACGTCATGTGTCCTTAAGGGGTTAAAGGGATACTCCAGGCACCCCTCTCCCCTTAGCCTTGTTAGTCAAAACACTATGGTTTTTTAATGAAACCTCAGCTTTTTGATTACAGGGCTAATCCCACATCTAGCTGGTGTCTCTCAGACAGCCGCTAGATGGTGCTTCCGGCTTCTTAGAACACAAAAAGTGTTTTAAATGAAGCTGGACATCCTCACGCTATGCATGAGGACTTCCAGCGTCGCCGGAATCCTCATAGGAAAGCATTGAATAACGCATGTGCATTAGACCCCACTCACTGCAAGACAGGGGAGGGGGGGCACGAGATAGGGGGGAGGCAGAGGGATCGGTAGTGCCAGGAATACAGCTTTGTATTCCTGGCACTACAGTATCTCTTTAAGTTGGTGTGATGCTTTGTGCATAAGTGGAAGTTGAGGGGATTATGGTTCTCATGGAGAATGTGATTTGAGACTGTGGGCCTGGAGCAATGGGATAATAGGGTGTGGGCAATGAGACTGGAATGATGATGTAGGAAGTGAAAAGGGGATTATGGACAGGTGATAATGATAGTATTTCAGCTTTGCCTGAGGTCTCACTGAATCTTCTATCTCTGCTTGATGAGGTTTTTCAAATAATTAGTTATACAAAAACTCATAGTACCAATGAGGCAACATAGTCTCATATATCCTGTATAAACATATGCACTCAGAAATGGAAACAAACTGTAGGTAGTTGAAATAAAAATGTTATGATTTAAGCAATGCACCTGAAAATTCTACAATTATCAAATAGGTTAATTTAATTTTTGTAACATATGCATATAACATTTCATGTGAATTTATTTTTGAACTAGTAAATTCATGCTTCTATAATATTTCTCAAGCATACTATATTACGTATTAGCAGAGTATTTTAATATTCTTATCTTTTTCATCATACAAGCGTATTTATAAATTAGCTGAATCTAGCTAACCCTGTGTAATAGTTGCATAAAAAAGGATAATTGTCAGCATTAATCTGATATGCCTAACTAATAATCTTTACAGGCTGGTCTTTGCAATTAATATAATTAATGTACGGTATAAATAATATATTAATTCTCCTTCAAAATATAAATAATTTACTTTTATTTTCTAGAAGCGTCATGAAATAACGCTTTTATGCTATTTGCCAATACTTACCTATATTAAAGCTGGTCCATTGTACCATCAGGAACTCAGAGGAAATTAGTGACTGACAAACCAGTGGCTTAGCAACATTTGATTGAGACAGAATGGACGGCAAACAGAGATGAATAGATTATTCTGGAACAGATCCATGCACCCCAACAGATATTATTGCACAGTAACGAAAGGCACTGAATCCTCTTAAAAAGATGATGAAGGTAAAGAGCAGGAACATTAGCAATCACATACTTTTTACAGCACCCCTGAGGCCAATCATGTAACTACAGTAAAAATAAGTGTGCCTCATGATGGGATGATCACGTACATATAAGAAGGAATAAAAGAAAGAAGTACAGGACCTAAGATTCTTTCAGAAAAACTAAAATATTACAAGACATCATTAAAGAAGATATTCATGATCAGCTTCATTTGTATATAAAACGTTCAATAACAGTATGAATCTCAGCTCCAAACATCATGGAGAATGTATGCATTTGTATTTGCAGGAAAACCATGTGTTCAGGGTGATATAGAATATGTATGATGTATAAATCATTCCAGAGGTAACCAGAGGCTCCTAATTAAATATACGAACACTTGGGAGAACCGATAATAAAACCACTTCGTTGTAGTCCAAAATCATCTTCTCAATCTTTAATGGGAGAGCATCATATATAAAATGACACTTAGTCTACTGCACATGTGTGCATAAAAAATAAGACCAAAGGAACAATGGCCTACTTGAAAGTGTTATCTAAACTAGGCAAACTTAAAGAAAACTAACATAGAAACATAGATAGAAACATAGAATGTAACGGCAGATAAGAACCATTCGGCCCATCTAGTCTGCCCAATTTTCTAAATACTTTCATTAGTCCCTGGCCTTATCTTATAGTTAGAATAGCCTTATGCCTATCCCATGCATGCTTAAACTCCCTCACTGTGTTAACCTCTACCACTTCAGCTGGAAGGTTATTCCATGCATCCACTACCCTCTCAGTAAAGTAATACTTCCTGATATTATTTTTAAACCTTTGTCCCTCTAATTTAAGACTATGTCCTCTTGTTGTGGTAGTTTTTCTTCTTTTAAATATAGTCTCCTCCTTTACTGTGTTGATTCCCTTTATGTATTTAAATGTTTCTATCATATCCCCTCTGTCTCATCTTTCCTCCAAGCTAACAATTCATGAGAAACAGAAAGACCATCTGCAGAAACTGCTGAAAACAACTATTTAGCTTTTAACCCCTGCAGACGTGGAAGAATTTAACTAGGGCTAAGGCCGTAACCCTTTACCTTTTATCTATGACAAGAGCCATATATAACACAGACAAACAATGGTGTTTAACTCGTTAACTATCACAGGCCCATCTTTAAGGGCAAAGCGTTGAAGTGCTTTATGTGTTAAGAATGTGTCCTTTTTTGATTTTAGAAAAAGTGTAGATTTCAACAATAAATTACAATAAATCCTGTCAATCATGTTACTTCCTGGTTGTTTAGCTCAGTGGAGCTAAATTCAGGAGGCAGCAATTGCTCAGAGCACCTGCCTTGCAAAAACTTCTCATTAAGCTGCATTGAAAAAGTCTGGACTGAGGGGAATGCTTGCAAAGGTTTCAAACATGAGATTTACATATTTTGCAAGCTGTTTTTAGATATACCCTAAATAAATTGAAGATTTTATTAAAGACACGGAGGCTCATATTATGCATAACTCTTTCTTTATTTCCTCAGCAGCAAAGATAGAGGAATATAAATATTGTCAAAAAATGAAAGAAAAACTGTATAGGCATAACGGGTAGCCAATCACATGGTAGAGGAAGTGGCTATATAAGTCCTGTGTCTCCCACAATCCCCCTCTTTCTTTGCTGCTTCCTCAGACAGATAAGTGCTTTTTGTTTCTCTCTGACTCAAATTTGATGATCGTTTATTTGTATGATATTTCATTGTATACTATTTATGGTTGTTTAGTTACCTGTTACCACTAGCGTTCCCCCTGGGACCCCCTTAGTGCTTTTCCCCCCTACCCGGGGATTTCTGTAACCTGCCTTTTCTCTCCCCCTCGTGCTCCCGCACGACTCCCGGCTCTGTGCTTTTGCCGCAACCGCTCTGTTGTCGGCCGCGGCTGCGCACGCATCCCTCCCCGCTCGCGGGCGGGCTCGGCGGATCGGGTGCACGAGCCCCTTCCCCCGCCGGGTGCCCAGTCGCGTGCGCCTTCCCTCACGTGCGGCGGCCATCTTGGGCGGACCTCGATCCTTCCCCTGTGCTGCCGTGCGGTCACCTTTGCTTTGCCGGGTCCCCTGGGAACGCTAGACGGTCTGTGTGTTTCGTTTTCTGTGGGTTACTCAACCCTTTGCTCTTCTTCATCCACCTTAGTGTCATTTAGCAGTCTATTTTCTTTAATTGCCCACTGCAACTTTGCATCATGCAGGATAGGGAGGATGGGCCTGCGGGTCCCCCTGGGGACTTCCACTCAGACAGCGCTGAGGGCGCTATGGCCTCCCAAGAATTTCAGGCCATGCTGGAAGCCACTATGGCCTCCTCCATTCAGAAGGCTATTGCCTCGGCCATGGGAGCTGTTACTACTTCCTTTTCACAATCAATGCACTCCCTGGTTTTGCCTACTCTGGCCTCCCCCGCCCCTACGGGCGTGGGGTCCCCCTCCCCTGCTCAGACTGTGCCTGGAGCCCGTAAGGCGAAGGCCAAGTCCAAACACGTCGGCTCCCACTCCTCGATGCAGGTTCTACCTGCCATGACTGACACGCTTGAGGCGGTCACAGATGGCGCGCACCCCACGCGCAAAAGAGCCCCTGGCCGGGCTAAAAAGGCTAGATTATGGAAACGGGCTAGAGCCCTTGATGATGGGTCGGATACCGACCGGAGTGTGGAGGAGGAATCCGACTATATGGAGTATGACTCCTTTGGTGATGATGATGTGTCTGGCGAGGATTTGCCCCTTACGGGCGTTAACCCATCAGAGTCCTCCGCCAAGACCCGGGGTCCAGTCTTAGGCCCCTCCGGGGTTGACAAAACTATTCTTGATCCTCAGGGTAACCCCCTGTTCGACCCAGACGACCTACGTCACCCCCGGTCCGCTGAATGGGTCCCCCCGGATCATATTGCCCAGTATGTGGCCAAACGTATCCGCACACCCCTTTCCAAAGAAGGCCGCAATAAGCTGCGGGCCGAATGCCCTCGCCCTTCTCTCCCGGGCGCTGCGGGTAAAACACCAGATATTGACCCGCAGATTGCCCAGTTCCTGGGTAAGTCGGGCTGGAAGCCCAAAAAGGGCCTTGACAATTCCCTGAAGGGATGCCAGGACAAGATCCTGGACACACTGGGGCCCCTCTCGAAGCTCTATGAGCTTCTGGATACTGCTAAAACTGGGGATTCAGTTTTGGACGTGGACGTGGCCATTGGTTGGGTCCAACGGGCCATATGCTTGCTGGGGAACGCCAATACGGCGATATCTGCGGAAAGACGTAAGGCGATATTATTAAAAATCGACCCTAAACTGGCCACTATGACTGTGGCGGAGCCTGACCCGACTGAAGAGGGTTTACTGTTTGGTACCTCCTTCGTTAAAGACATGGGGTCGTATGTCAAGACCTTCACGGCGATTGACAAGGCGCAGGCGAGCATGAAACGTGTGTTCGCGCCTAAGGTTTTTGGAGGGGCCGGGCGTAGCAGGAACCGTCCACCCGGCCGGGGTTTTACGAGGCGCATTTCGCGCTACCAGAGGTTCCTTTTTTCCCTCCCGGGGATTTCAAGACCAAAGAACCCCTCCTTTCTTCCCAGCCAGAGGTCGGGCTTGGGGCTCCAGATACCCCCGCAGCGGTGCCACCAGCAGACGTCCTTACGGTGAGTACCCTTTCTTTCCCTCCCGTTCAGGTAGCAGGGAGACTGGCCTTATTTTACCGAGAGTGGGCGGAGCTCACCTCGGATGCTTGGGTTCTGCAGTGTGTAAGGGGGTATCGCCTAGATTTTGTTTCAGTGCCTGTCCAGTTTTATTCCCCCAGAGAACTGTCCCTTCCACGGGAACAAGACGAGATGATCTCCGCGGAGGTCGGAGAGATGCTCTCCAAGGGCGCTATAGAGGAACTGCCGTTCGCCGCCAAGGGCTTTACGAGCAATCTGTTCCTAGTGCCCAAGAAAGGAGGCGGAGTTCGCCCTGTAATAAATCTTCGTCCCCTCAACGCCTTCCTGCGTTACCAACACTTCCAGATGGAAGGTATACACTGCCTCAGGGACCTTCTGCGCCAGTCGGACTGGCTTGCCAAACTAGACCTGAAGGACGCTTACTTCACGGTCCCCATTGCTCTAGAATTCAGAGATTATCTCCATTTCACATGGCACGGGCGGCGTTGGCGTTTCACCTGCCTGCCTTTCGGTCTCTCTTCGGCCCCCTGGTGCTTCACCAAGCTTCTGAAGCCTGTGGTGGCGTTCCTCCGTACCCGAGGGGTTCGCCTCATTGTTTACCTGGACGACATTCTGATTTTGTCCCAATCGAAGGAGGATCTCCTTCTACACCTGGAATGGACTACCACCCTGCTACAGAAATTGGGTTTCCTGATCAACTGGGACAAATCGGTCCTAGATCCCGCCCAGTCCATAGAGTTCCTGGGGTTCAGAGTGGACTCCGTCCAACAGTTCCTGTTTCTACCAGGTTCCAAAGTGAAAGCCATTCAGAAGGAGATTCGAAGAGCTCTGCGCGTCGCAGACTTGTCCATCAGACAGCTGGCGAGAGTAATTGGCCTTCTCGCGGCCTCTATTCAGGCGATCTTCCCGGGCCCACTACACTACCGGGCCCTCCAGCGACTCAAAGGGTCACACCTTCGGTCAGGTCACTCCTACGAGTCTCGGATACGCTTGGACGCAGAGTCCAGAGACGAGTTGGTGTGGTGGTTAGCACACATGGAGGCGTGGAATGGGAGAGCCATCTTCGGCTCCATCCCGGACGTGGTGATCGAATCAGATGCCAGCTTACACGGCTGGGGTGCTCGTTGTGGCGACGTTTCCACAGGAGGCAGATGGTCCGACGTGGAGAAATCGTTGCACATCAACTGCCTGGAGCTCCTGGCTGGAGCTTTCGCGATCCGCAGCCTTACCCCAGGACGGGCGAATTGCTGCGTTCTCCTCAAGATGGACAACGTATCAGCGGTCCGCTACATAAACCACCTGGGGGGTACGAAGTCCAAGATGTTGGCAATTCTGGCGAAAGACTTCTGGCAATACTGCCTCTTCAACAACGTCTCGGTAACAGCGGAACACATCCCGGGACTAGACAATTCGGGAGCAGATTGGAATTCCAGACACTTAAGAGACTCTGGAGATTGGCGTCTACACACTTCGGTGTTCCGAAGCCTGGACATGTTGTGGGGAAAGTTCCAGATGGATCTGTTCGCATCTCGTCTGAACACTCAGCTACCGAAGTTCTTCAGCTGGAGGCCGGATCCGGCAGCGGTGGCGACCGATGCCTTCCTTCAAGACTGGCCACGGGGTCTGCTATACGCATTCCCTCCATTCAACATGATAGCGCGCACGATCTCGAAACTGGTTCGCCACGACTGTTGTGTAGCGCTAATCACCCCGCTTTGGAGATCTCGACCATGGTTTCCCCGCTTGATGGAGTTGTCGATCGATTATCCTCGGTTGATTCCAATCTTCCAGGACCTCCTTCTAGACCCGGATGGGAACCCACACGAACTAGTATTACAACGCCAGCTACCCCTGATAGCATGGTTCCTTTCAGGGGACCTTGGATTGTCCCAGGCGTTCCGCAGACAACTCTCCTACTCCTCGATAACGCTTGGGCCCCAGGCACTCGAACTGCCTATCGGGCTTCATGGAGATCGTGGTCTGGTTGGTGCTTGGAACGGGCAGTGGATCCCGTATCTGCCCCTTTGCCTTTGATCCTAGAGTTCCTCACGTCCCTGTTTGACTCAGGCAAGGCGTACCGCACGATTAACCTCTCCCGCTCGGCTATCTCGGCCGGACACAGGGGTTTGGATGGTTCCCCTGTCGGCAGGCATCCTTTTGTATGTCGTCTTCTCAAGGGTATCCGCCTTGCTCGTCCTCCTCGGCCTCGCTTCTCTGCCTTTTGGGACGTTAACATGATGTTGCAGTTCCTCTCCTCATGGTACCCTAATCAGGAGCTGTCTTTGAAACGCCTGTCATCCAAGTTGGTGATGTTACTCTGTTTGATCTCTTGCAAGAGGGTCTCTGACGTCAGGGCCATGGATTGGGACGCCATTACATTCACCCCAGAAGGTGTTACTTTTGATATATCCAGGAGGACTAAATCTGCATCCAAGTCCTTTTCGTATCCCAGGTTTCCTGGCTGTCCGGCGCTCTGCCCGGTGGATTGCCTCAGAGTTTATCTGGATGTCACGAGTTCCCTTCGCTCTGCTGATCTACACGATTTGTTCATATCTTTCAAGTCGCCTTATCGACCGGTTTCTACACCTACCCTGGCACGTTGGATACGTGAACTATTATCCTCTGCGGGTATAGACACCTCTGTGTTTACGCCCCATTCTGTACGGGGAGCGATGGCTTCTAAAGCCTCCTCGGTCGGATGTCGTCTGGAGGATATCATGCGGGCGGCAGATTGGTCCAGAGAATCGACTTTTAGAGATTTCTATTTCAGACCTATTGAACACATCGCATCTCGAATAGTTGCACAGCTTTGAACTTGCATAATATGAGCCTCCGTGTCTTTAATAAAATTCCCAGATTTTACTAGTAACATGACGTAAAGTCATGATTTTATTAAAGACACGGAGGCGAGTATTATTCCCTCCCGCCCTCCCGGTGTGGAATGGGGATACGAGATGCTTGAGACTCTACGGATTTTTTCCTGTTCAATAGGTATGTATTGATTATGTATTGATTATGTATGTTTATTTATATGATTGGATGGTTTGATACGTCTTTTTATGTTCACTAATTATTTATCCTTTGTATTTCAGAATCCGGTTTCTTGTTTGTGACTCCTTATGATGCTGTTTGGTAAGTCTACAGTTTTGAGTCTGGAAATTACCATATTTCTCTGTCTTTTTTAGCTTGATGTTGTCGCATTGTTCCTGTTTCCTGTGCTGATCAAGTGGGACATCGTTTCTTCTTACCTGGTCTTCGGTTTTCGCAAGAAAGAGGGGGATTGTGGGAGACACAGGACTTATATAGCCACTTCCTCTACCATGTGATTGGCTACCCGTTATGCCTATACAGTTTTTCTTTCATTTTTTGACAATATTTATATTCCTCTATCTTTGCTGCTGAGGAAATAAAGAAAGAGTTATGCATAATATGAGCCTCCGTGTCTTTAATAAAATCATGACTTTACGTCATGTTACTAGTAAAATCTGGGAATTATACTAGCTTTAGTGCACTAATAATCTTAATGTTAATTGTAAAGGCACCCCGGGCATAAAAGGGGTTAAATGCCGTTTAGAAGATCTTCCCCTTCCAGAGATACAGGCACAGCTACTGCAGAACACCAAACTCACGAACTGAATACAAGGGAATGCTCCAAACTCCCGAACTGCATACAAAATAGCACTCCAAACTCCCGAACTGGAACCTCACGAATAGCTGCTAGCAGATGAATAGGAAAAGCACCCAAGCGGCTTACACTCCTAGCAATCAGTCTCTAACAGCATACAGTAAATCCCCCCAAGAACGAGACAAGGCTCCGTGTTGAGGGTCAAGCAGTGGTCTGGTTTAATGTGGGCTACCTGCCTGGTATTTATGCAGGTCTTCCACCTGGTGTACACTCCCCTAGGGGACCAGATGGAAGACTGGGACACAAATGGAAAAATGACCAATCACAGGCATGCAGGGTTAAAACACTCCCACATCCTGGAGATAATTGGGAAGTAATCCAATTATCTCCAAGGACAGAGGCAAAATTCCATTAACCACATGGTTACAATAAAACACTAAAATACATAATTTTAAATTTGTCACATAAAATATATGCATGTAATCCATCCCCAGATAGCTGGGATCTGAGCGCACAAAAGTACCGAATAGCGCTCAGATCCTATTCACACAGTCCAATCGCTGTGTAGTTAAAGTGTTCACAAAGTATGTTCTCCATACGAATAGACTCCACGGGATGGCTATCTGGGGTAATGCTGTTCATACGGTTTAAACTACCGAATGAACAGGCATCTGGTTAAATGACCAAGCAAGGGGGCTGACGGCTCAGCGGTGTTCGCGCAAATAAGTGTCCGTTTCCAGTTCCATAGTTTGAGCGCTGAACACCGCTGGCCATTCGGGACTCTAAAATGGCCACCGCCTTGTGTTCGGCAAACGAACAAAGGCCACCCAGCATTTGTCAATTAAGCTGCGGTTAACCGCAGCTTCTGGGAGGTAAATTGCCGACACATTCCCAATACAGGTGATCCAGTCATTTGGTTATTTGCTCGATAGATTGAATCTACCGATCGCCGGGCAGAAAGGCACAAACAAGCCTTTTCTGCAGGGGAAAAGAAGGCTTTTTAACATTGGGCCATAGTCCAGGGGCAACAGGTGGGCAACCAGTGAATAAAGGGGGGGCGGAGCCAGCTGCCGAACAGAGCAGACGCACCTCAGAAGGCTCTGTGCCAAAACAGGCAAAATTAATGATTTTTGGTGGAAAATTGGGCACTTACCTACTCACAACCTACGCTGCACATCGAAGACACCACGATGGGCAGGAAAAACAAGAAGCCCATGGCGGACAAGACTCCTGCTAGCCATGATATTGGCGAACTGCTGCGGAACTCTCAGAAAGCCGCATGGGAGAAAATGGCGCTGGGGGAAGAAGGATTCTCAGACTCCTCCCAGGACGACTATACTGACATGGGAGAGACACCTTCCCTGAACAGACCCACGGGGCGCATCACCAAACCACCTATGTCTGGCAATCCGATTACTGCAGGCCTCCTGAAGAGCATGTTCGCCGAACAAAGGCAGAACTTAGCCATGGATCTAGCCTGCTTCAGGGACGCCATAGCGGGTGCAACCACGAGGCTCGACCTCCTTGAGACTGCAGATAATACTCAGGACACCCGACTGACCACCTTGGAGCAATGGATCACAGACCTCCAAAAGCAGCAACTCGGCACCGCTGAGAAAGTGGAAACCCTAGAGGATTATAGAAGGAAACATAATCTTAAAATCAGAGACTCCCACACTACCTTAGACGCCTCATGGCTACACTGCTACAGCCCAAACAGGTCAAAAATATAAAACTGGACGGACTGTTCCGGTTGCCGAAACCCGCAGCAGCACCACCCACGGCCACGGCCGAAACCCGCAGCAGCACCACCGACAAGGCCACTCTGCTGGCAGCAGCCCGGGGGAAAACACCGCTGATCTTTGAGGATTCCCACATCTCCCTGTTCCCAGACCTAACGAGGAACACTCTCTCCTGACGCAAATCACTACAACCCCAGCTGCAAAAATTGCGCGTCAAGAACATCCCCCTAATACACCTTACACAATAATGCACGGTCTTATGACACCCACTAGCTGTGTGCCTAGATAGCCTACCACCGGCCAATCTCAAGCCGACGAGCCCGCCTGTCTAGCAAGCCACTTGTTCCCTTCACTCCCCAGTTACTCGTGTCTCACAAACATGTAATCTGCCCTGTTTGTATACAGCCATACATGTCCCATCAACTCCTTTTGACCAACTAATCTGTAGTAACAAACACATAGGACACGCATGAAAAACATATGATCCGGCTAATTTAGAATTTGCTAGCACTCTCGATGGTTTAATGACATGTATGAATACGCTTGTTGGCATGTTTACCTTACCTTTACTGCCGATGCATCACTAAGCTAAAACAGTTTATATAAAATTGTGCTGATTAATCCAATGTTTCTGCTAATCGAGAACCTATATTGTCGCAATTTTGCTCTCTCTAACCTAAAAAATGTGCCTGACTATCGTATACCACAACCTGTACAGCAAATGTTTACTACCATATTTTGATGTCGCTGTTGTGGCGCACCAAAGCTTACTGTTACTTTTGTGCACAACAAAAATAAAGAATTACAAAAAAAAAAGTTGGTGAGAGCACCATAAAATGTACGAAATAACAGACACATGCAAATTACCATCAAATACGATAAAACCTGTCCCTGTCTTGATATTACAATCTCTCTTTTTACATGCCTTTTTATAAACCAACTTCTAGAATATAAAAAGAGAGATTGTAATATCAAGACAGGGATTGACTTCTATTCTTGGGTATTGGTATTTGGCATACAGCTTCTTTTCTCTCTGGCCCCATTATCCTTTGACCTTCAGAGATATGGAATCCCAGATACTTGACAGTTGACTGACACAACTGGACTTTCTTCCTGGACACCTTGTATCCTGCCTTCCAAAGAATGTGCAGTAGATCATGTGTTGCTTGCTGACATAATTCTCTTGTAACTGCCGCTATCAACAAATCATCTACGTATTGTAATAGTACACACTCTCCTGGGATGGACTTGAAATCCAGTAAGTCTTGACTTAAAGCTGATCCAAATAGGGTAGGCAAATTTTTAAACCCTTGGGGCAGTCTTTTCCAAGTCATCTGGCGTATCGAGCCCGTTACAGCATTTTCCCATTGGAATGCAAAAATACACTGGCTTTCCGCAGCAATTCGAAGGCAAAAGAAGGCATCTTTGAGATCCAAAACTGTGAAGTAGGTAGCCCCGCCCGGAATTAAAGCAAGCAGGTTATATGGATTGGGTACAACTGGATGTATACTCACTACCGCATCATTGACTGCTCTCAAGTCCTGCACAGGGCGATACTCATCTGTACCGGGCTTTTGAACAGGCAACAATGGGGTATTCCAGGGGGAAGTACAGAATTTTAGGATTCCATACCTTATGAACTTATCCAAATAAGATTGTATGTTCTTCTTGGCCTTTTGTGGAATATGATATTGTCTCAGGCTTACTGGATAAACCCCAAACTTTAGTTCGATACGAATTGGTGGGATATTACGAGCAAGTCCCGGTGGGTTGTTCTCTGCCCACACTCCTGGTATATTGAACAAGGATTCATCACTCTTAGGGTTTTGGCTAGTCAACACTGTATAAAGTCGCCACTCTTCTTCTTTTGGTACAGATATTGTCATTATACCTGAAGGTCCATTGAACTTCAAAGATGTTGTTCCGTTAGGTAGAAATGTTATCTGTGCCTGTAATTTCGACAACAAATCATGTCCTAGCAGTTGGACTGGACATTCAGGCATATAAAGGAACTGGTGTTTCACTATGTGGCCTCCCAATGTACAGAGTCGACTTTTAAGAACCGGTTTAGCGGCACTCCTTCCGGTTGCTCCTATTACGGTGATAGTTCTTCCTTAAGGAGGAGCGACTAGGTCAGTCACCACGAATGTTCAGCACCAGTGTCAATCATGAAAGAACTCCTTTTCCCCCCTATTGCTACATCGACCATAGGCTCCGCTCGGCCAAGGGGGATGGAGCCCGGTCGGTATCAATAGTCCTCCATGACTGTGTCAGTCAAACCCACAAAGTCCCTATCCTCTCTCTCGCGGGGTCTCTGCGCTGCTGGGTAGTATCTATCTCCACTAACACTTCCTCTATTATTCCCACTATTTCCTCCAGGACCGCCTCTACCTCTCGCTCTACCTCTATAATTACTGCTATATCCTGCCCTAGGTCTGTCTCTCTCATACTGTTCCCTTCGTGGACACTCACTTCTCCAATGCCCTTCTTCCCTACAGTACGCGCATTGGTTCCTACTCAAAGGTTCCCCATTCCACTTACTCTTGCCTTTATCCGTTCCCCTATACACTTCCTTTTCCCTTCTATCTACGCCTGCGATAGCTATCGCTAGCATATCTGCTTTCCTACGCATCTTTCGCTCTTCCTCCTTCTTCGTCTCTGTCTCCCTATTCATATAGACCTTATTTGCTATTTCCATTAGTTGGGTTATGGACATCCCTACAAACCCTTCTAACTTCTGTAGTTTGCGCTTTATATCTCTGTAGGCCTGGCTGACAAAGGCAGAGTTAACCATTCGGGAATTCTCAGGAGCCTCTGGATTAAAGGGGGTATACAAACGGTATGCCTCCAATAATCGGTCATAAAAGACACTGGGCGATTCATCACATTTCTGTAATACCTCAGCCGTCTTAGACATATTAATCGCCTTTTTTCCTCCGGCTTTCATGCCAACAATAATAGCGTCCCTGTATGCTTTTAAATGGGCCATATCTGCGCCATTGATATTCCACTCCGGATCAGTGTTTCTATAATGTGCTGCGGCCCATGCTGCCGGGTTGGCCTGATTTTGTGTACGGGCCACTTCTTCCAGCGCTTTAATTGCCGCTTGGTTTATCCGTGTCCTTTCCTCGTTGTTAAACAATGTCATAAGCAGTTGCTGGCAATCAGCCCAAGTGTGATTATGTGTTTGGACTATGGAGGTAAACAAATCCGTCATGGCTTGAGGTTTATCGGTGTATGAAGAGTTATGGGTCTTCCAGTTAAATAGATCAGTAGTAGTGAAGGGAACATAGACGAATACAGGATCAGCGTGTTGTAACTGGCCGTCACCGTTAATGTGTGTCGGGCCAGGTGTCAGTCGAAGAGGCATTTGATAATGTCGGGGTTGGAGGGTACCGGTCAGTTGTCGGGTTAGTATGGGGCTTCGTTTAGAAACGTCAGTTAGGGGTTCCGGTCGAGGGGTAGTAAGACAAGGGGAAGGGGACGCTTTACTGAGGGGGAGATCAGTGAGTAAAATATTCCGGGCCGTGCTAGGAGGAGCCTGACCAGGAACTAGATATGACGTCAAATCTGGATAGGTGGGGTTAACGGAGGTAGGTACCGGAAGGGGAGGGTTTAAAACAAGAGGGCTGGGCTCTGAGCTAGAGGAGGGGGTAGGTGGGGACAACGGGGCAAGGGGAGTAGCGTTACCAACAGCACCTCCTCTTCCTCTTCCGGTGGAGGAGGAGTAAGGGGGCGGCATGGGGATCTCGGACTCAGGAGGCGTGTCCAAATTGGGCGTAATTACGGCCTTAGTGGACAGGCGAGTTCTGGCCACCATGAGGCGACATTGTTCCTCGTGGCATACCCGGATCCATTTTGGCAAGTCATTTACGGCCTGCTTCCAACAATCAATATACGGAAACTGGCCGTAAAGTTCAGGCCTACCTGATACAGCCATGTGTACACGCTGTACCAGATTAGGGTCCAAACTGCCACGTGGTGGCCATGCAGCAACCAAAGTAGGCCATTCCCTACTACATAAAGTAGTCAGGCGTGTTGGAGACATCTTTACCCCAAAATCATATACAGTGTATCCCTTTTTAAAGTTTTTCAACATACATCCTAAGGGATCCATCACCGTTGAATCTGACGCACCCATACCAACAATGAAGCGTCGTCTCCAACAGAAACTAAACAAACACACTTCCAACAGTCACACCTGTTCCCTCGGCAACAGCACCATGTGGTACAGTTACTAAGCGAAACGCACACAACAAAACATACAGGGAATTCCCGGACACACACAGCTGTTACACCAGTCACTAAATAACTAATACTGTGCCCTTTGGCGAAACTATACAGTCACCCACGCTATAATTCCCTATATCTGAATTACCCATCTATAACATACCCCAGTAACATCGTCTTTACAAACAGTAGTTATAGTACGGTTAGCATTGGTTAGAGTACAATTTAAAGTCCCAGTTCAATTAGTAGTGGTTATGGTGTTAAACATACAACATAGACGACAGTTATTAGTAGTTATTTACAGTATCAGTAATTATACATGGTTATGGTACCGTGCGCTATAATACAGTTACACACTATTCACACTCTCGCTAGACGGCAGAGCTCACGCTATCTAGCAAGATATACAAGCTACTACAACAATCTTTAACACATTTACAATTCCCAACTAATCTATTGGCCAGTACCTTGATGGACTACCTAAAACTATCTACATCCGTTTTGGTTAGCCACACTGCCCAAGCACCACATATAGCGAACTAGAGGGCGGAATTTACACAGAACCCTCTTAGTCTATATACTCTATCAAAAATCTAGTGGGTTCCAAATTTACACGCCTTCCCACTTAGCCAAGATAGGTTGAGATCTAGCGGACCGAATTTACACAGACGCCGCTTAGTCTCCCGGTCCCTCCGACCTAGTGAACGTAATATACACCCTAGAACGCTAGTCTAGACAAGACACCGGTGTCCGGCTTGGGCTATTTACACAGAACCCAGCCTGACTCCAAACCAAAATTAAACGGGCTGACTACAGGGCGTTTAATTGAACGGTGCGCCTTCGCTCCTTCCCTCCACTGGAGGGGGCAGATTCCATACACAAATAACCCCTTATGGGCCTACCGCACAATTGGTATCCAATACCCCTAGTGGGTCCACCGTCTAAAAACAGTAGTCGTCTTACCTCCTCGTTCCTGAACCTGGGTTCACACTCATCGCCGGGGGCACCCCAGCACTTACTACGTAGAGGCCGATGATCTCCTGGACAACAGACCAGTGGAGCCGAGACGAAGGGAGGTCCACGCAGAAGTTCAGGGGTGCAGCCGTAGAGAACGTGGGCAAAGAGACCGTCTCACGCCTCTGCTTCTCAGCTACCGTTGAACGATGAGCTTCCCAGCCAATTGCACCAAATGATACCGGAGAAACTGACGGAAGCCAAGCAGAGAGAGATGGACACAGGTTTCTTCAGGAAGGAAGAGATTCTTTATTTGATTCACCGACCGGGACTCAGAGGGACTAATGTCACCAAAAAACAGCAAAGTCTGAGTCCAGATCAGACAGTGTAGGTCCCTTATATAGGCATGTAGCTCCTCCCATAATCCGTTCAACCTACACATACTCTTATCTAATCAACCGAATAGAGACTAAATTCCTGTTTGACCACATGGCTTGCCCAGCACAATGGAGAAGGGGAAATACTCGTATATCCTGTATTCCTACATATGCTCCGTACACTACTGATTGTATCTTAGCTACGTGTAACTGACTAACTGATACATCAACAAGTGCACATACCACGTGGCAATCTTGTCCTAGTAAATTTATTTTTACTGAGATTCCACCACAGTGGTGCTGTGATTCCCTTTGGCCCTAGAATAATGCCCAGTTTTCAGAGGCCACGTACCCTGAACTTGAAAAGTTCTGAGGACATAGTTGACTGGCTAACACAGGACACCCAATCTTCTACAGTTTCCGTTCGGAACCTTGACACACCATCCTCCTCCAGCTTAGCTTCGGGCACCTCTCAAGATACCACTCACCCACCTGCCGCCACCACCAACACTAGCACCACAGCCGCTTCACTTGGTATGTCAGAGGAGTTATTTACACATCTGTTTGAAGAAATGAGTGATGCACAACCATTATTGCCAGAGGATGTAGATAACAGGGATATGTCTCAGGCAGGCAGCACTACACACTTGGACGTACGGTGTGATGATGATGATGATTATGTTGTACCCGCTGCTGCTTCCTTTGCTGAGTTGTCAGATACAAGTAAAGCAGTTGATGATGACGATGCGTCCATGGATGTCACGTGGGTGCCCGCTCGGCAAGAAGAAGAACAGGGCGAAAGTTCAGATGGGGAGACAGAGAGGAGGAGGAGGAGACGAGTTGGAAGCAGGGGGAGGTCGTCGCAAGGAGCTATTGGCACAGTCAGACAGCATGCATCGGCACCCGGGGTCAGCCCGACAGCACGCCAATCAATGCATGCTGTGTCCACCACCAGAATGCCGTCATTGCAGAGCTCAGCAGCGTGGCATTTTTTTTGTGTGTCTGCCTCTGACAACAGCGATGCCATTTGCAACCTGTGCCAAAAGAAACTGAGTCGTGGGAAGTCCAACACCCACCTAGGTACAACTGCTTTGCGTAGGCACATGATCGCACATCACAAACGCCTATGGGATCAACACATGAGTACAAGCAGCACACAAACTCAAAGCCGCCATCCTCCTCCTGGTCCAGCATCTTCAGCCACGTCAACCACTGCTGCCCTCCTTGCCCCCTCTCAACCATCCGCCACTCCGTCTCTCGCCTTGAGCAGTTCCCGCTCATCTGCCCACAGTCAGGTGTCTGTCAAGGACATGTTTGAGCGTAAGAAGCCAATTTCAGAAAGTCACCCCCTTGCCCAGCGTCTGACAGCTGGCTTGTCTGAACTATTAGCCCGACAGCTTTTACCATACAAGCTGGTGGAGTCTGAGGCGTTCAAAAAATTTGTGGCTATTGGGATACCGCAGTGGAAGGTACCCGGACAAAATTTCTTTGCACAAAAGGCAATTCCCAACCTGTACTCGATTGTGCAAAAGGAAGTAATGGCATGTCTGGCACACAGTGTTGGGGCAAGGGTCCATCTGACCACTGATACCTGGTCTGCAAAGCATGGTCAGGGCAGGTATATCACCTACACTGCGCATTGGGTAAACCTGCTGACGGCTGCCAAGCATGGAATGCGTGGCTCTGCAGAGGAGTTGGTGACACCGCCACGACTTGCAGGCAGGTCTGCTGCCACCTCCTCTACTCCTCCTCCTACTCCCTCCTCTTCCATAACCTTTTCGACTGAGTCCTCTTCTGCTGCTGCGTCTTGCTCCACATCAACGGCACCCCCCCAGATCCCAGGTACTATTCCACATCCCGGATACGGCAGTGTCACGCCGTCTTGGGTTTGACTTGCTTGAAAGCAGAGAGTCACACCGGACAAGCACTCCTGTCTGCCCTGAACGCACAGGTGGAAAAGTGGCTGACTCCGCAGCAACTGGATATCGGCAAAGTGGTTTGTGACAACGGAACAAATTTGTTGGCAGCATTGAAGTTGGGCAAGTTGAAACATGTGCCGTGCATGGCACATGTGTGTAATGTGATCGTACAACTCTTTGTGCATAAGTACACATGCTTACAGGACGTCCTGAAGCAGGCCAGGAAGGTGTGTGGCCATTTCAGGCATTCCTACACGGCCATGGCGCACTTTTCTGATATCCAGCGGCGAAACAACATGCCAGTGAGGCGTTTGATTTGCGACAGCCCGACACGTTGGAATTCAACACTCCTAATGTTCGACCGCCTGCTCCAACAAGAAAAAGCCGTTAATGAATATTTGTATGACCGGGGTGCTAGGACAGCCTCTGGGGAGCTGGGAATTTTTTGCCACATTACTGGACGCTCATGCGCAATGGCTGTAGGCTCATGCGTCCTTTTGAGAAGGTGACAAACCTAGTCAGACGCACCATCAGCGACATCATACCATTTGTTTTCTTCCTGGAGCATGCCCTGCAAAGAGTGCTGGATCAGGCCATAGATGAGCAAGAAGAGGAAGAGGAAGAGTTGTGGTTACCATCACCACCAGAAACAGCCTTATCAGCATCGCTTGCTGGACCTGCGGCAACGCTGGAAGAGGATTGTGAGGAAGAGGAGTCAGAGGAGGAATGTGGCTTTGAGGACGAGGAGGAGGAAGACCAACCACAACAGGCATCCCAGGGTGCTCATTGTCAACTATCTGGTACCCGTGGTGTTGTACGTGGCTGGGGGGAAGAACATACCTTCATTGAGATCACTGAGGAGGAGGAACGGGAAATGAGAAGCTCGGCATCCAACCTTGTGCAAATGGGTTCTTTCATGCTGTCGTGCCCGTTGAGGGACCCCCGTATAAAAAGGCTGAAGGAGAACGACCTGTACTGCTACTAGACCCCCAGTATAAGCAGAAAGTGGTGGAAATGTTACCGAATTACAACAAGTCAGAAAGGATGCAGCATTTGCAAAATAAATTAAAAAGTATGCTTTACACAGCGTATAAGGGTGATGTCACAGCACAACGGGAATCTAACAGGGGAAGAGGTGGAAGTCATCCTCCTCCTCCCACGACCACGCCGGCAAGGACAGGACGCTTTAAAGACGTGTTGTTGATGGAGGACATGCGGAGCTTTTTAAGTCCTACGCATCGCCACAGCCCTTCGGGATCCACCCTCAGAGAACGACTCGACCGACAGGTAGCAGACTACCTCGCCTTAACTGCAGATTTCAACACTCTGAGGAGCGATGAACCCCTTGACTACTGGGTGTGCAGGCTTGACCTGTGGCCTGAGCTATCCCAATTTGCGATAGAACTTCTGGCCTGCCCCGCTTCAAGTGTCCTGTCAGAAAGGACCTTCAGTGCAGTAGGAGGTATTGTCACTGAGAAGAGATGTCGCCTAGATCAAAAAAGTCTAGATTACCTCACCTTTTTTAAGATGAATGAGGGATGGATCCCGAAGGGACTGACAGTGGGCGATACATTCTAAAAAAGGCCTGATGAGATGAGCTGCCTTGGGCTAAAAATGGTCCACACGCTGCTGTATTTTAGCTCTGAATGCCGGTTGACTTGCGTGACTTGCCACCAACTAGGGTTCAAGCCGCAATGTTTTAGGACACTTTCTGCCTGGGAAACAAACATAATTTTTTCTGGCCGCTGCTACAGCAGTGGCTGCAACAATACCTAATTTTTCAGGCATGTGCACATGCCTAATTTTTCGGGCCTCTGGTGCTGCACTGTGGCTTCAAAAACCAAACCAAAAAAAAGGCATATAACAGGGATTAAACTGATAGAAATAGTACTACTTAACACACCACTCCTATCTGGTGGCACATTAGATTGCACGCGCAGTGCCCCAAATTTGAAGTAGGAGGATCGACCAAGCATCTTTTTTCATCTCCCGGTTCCTAAAATCGATGACATATACACGTCCCCATGATAGGGCGCCAGCTCGTTATTCTCTTTTTCACTTCACTAGGGACACTTTACTGCACTATGGGCACTTAGACCCACTCTTTGTCTTGCACAGTGTTATTCCTAGCCAGCATCTGTGATGGGAAATCAGGCAGTCATCTAAACGTTTAGATTGAGCTTTAGCTTAGAACACACTTGAAGGTGTTTAAGGAGATTAGGGCTAGTTTAGAGCATTCATCTTAGAACTCTCTGGGTCTTTATAGCAATTCTACCTATCCAGCATTTCTGGAAACTAGCTAAGAGAAAGGGTGGCTGTGTGTCTGTGATACATTTAACTTTATATCACCTTATTGACACTTTATCACTCCGCTCTCCATACTCTCTGCCTATACCCATCTATTTAGAGGGAATTTCCTTGCCCCTGCCAATATTATATAATAGGTAATAGTATTACCATTATTACACAATTAGATCTCTGAGGACAGGTGTCAATCCATATCTGCCAAGTGACCCTATGTAGGGGGAACAGTCCCTATTCTGCTCTGTGTCAGTGTGTATCAGGGGCTCTGAGGACAGGTGTCAATCCATATCTGCCAAGTGACCCTATATGTAGGGGGAACAGTCTCTATTCTGCTCTGTGTCAGTGTGTATCATGGTCTCTGAGGACAGGTGTCAATCCATATCTGCCAAGTGACCCTATGTAGGGGGAACAGTCTCTATTCTGCTCTGTGTCAGTGTGTATCAGGGGCTCTGAGGGCAGGTGTCAATCCATATCTGCCAAGTGACCCTATGTAGGGGGAACAGTCTATATTCTGCTCTGTGTAAGTGTGTATTATGGTCTCTGAGGACAGGTGTCAATCCATATCTGCCAAGTGGCCCTATGTAGGGGGAACAGTCTCTATTCTGCTCTGTGTCAGTGTGTATCATGGTCTCTGAGGACAGGTGTCAATCCATACCTGCCAAGTGACCCTATGTAGGGGGGACAGTCTCTATTCTGCTCTGTGTCAGTGTGTATCATTATCTCTGAGGACAGGTGTCAATCCATATCTGCCAAGTGACCCTATGTAGGGGGAACAGTCCCTATTCTGCTCTGTGTCAGTGTGTATCAGGGATCCTTTGGACAGGTGTCAATCATATCTGCCAAGTGACCCTATGTAGGGGGAACAGTCTCTATTCTGCTCTGTGTCAGTGTGTATCAGGGGCTCTGAGGACAGGTGTCAATCCATATCTGCCAAGTGACCCTATGTAGGGGGAACAGTCCCTATTCTGCTCTGTGTCAGTGTGTATCAGGGGCTCTGAGGACAGGTGTCAATCCATATCTGCCAAGTGACCCTATATGTAGGGGGAACAGTCTCTATTCTGCTCTGTGTCAGTGTGTATCAGGGATCCTTAGGATAGGTGTCAATCCATATCTGCCAAGTGACCCTATGTAGGAGGAACAGTCCATATTCTGCTCTGTGTCAGTGTGTATCAGGGTCTCTGAGGACAGGTGTCAATCCATATGTCATGGTGTCAATATGTCATATGTCAGGTGTCAATCCATATCCATTGTGATTTAGGAATGTTAGGTGATTTATGCCCTTTATGGATTAAAACCAGACTCTGCATCAACTGTGTAATTTTCCATGGGAATGTTGCCATGGATCCCCCTCCGGCATGCCACAGTCCAGGTGTTAGTCCCCTTGAAACAACTTTTCCATCACTTTTGTGGCCAGAAAGAGTCCCTGTTAGTTTTAAAATTTGCCTGCCCATTGAAGTCAATGGCGGTTCGCCCGGTTCGCCGGTTCGCGAACGTTTGCAGAAGTTCCCGTTCGCCAACCGAAAATTTTGTGTTTGCGACATCCCTAGTCTTACATCATGGGTACTGGTTGGTCGGAAGTGGGTTTTTTCCTGAGGAAACGAGCTGTTGTTAGGTATTGATGAGATGTAATCCAGATAATAAAGTGTAAATAGCTTTATTGAAGTCTTCGCTCTGAACTAAAAATCAATATAAAAATCTCACAGTAAAATATTAAAGTAAAATGCTACATGTACAGACCTCATCTACGAGTGTCTGCAAGCTGGTTCACAAAGTGCATGCTAGGTGCCGACCTTATGTGCTCACGGCGTCCCGGATCAGCAATTTAGATGTCACAATGCTGGGTGCAATGAAGACAGATGCGTCCTAGTTGCTGGCTTTTAGTGATCAGCGGTCAGTCCCTCCAAACGCGTTTCTCCGTAATAACGGCTTTCTCAATGGATATGGACTCTCTGCCATTTTACCGCTTTTATAGCGGTTTCTCTTTCTAATTAACACATATAAATACATACTTATTTCTAAAACATATTACATACAAAATGTTCATTTAAAATACATTGTATCATCGGTTACAAATAGTATAAATTTTCCGTCGTTCTTAATCACATATATTTAGTTACATTTCAAAAGGATATGTGTAACCATAGTTACTCCCGCTTTAATTGCATTAAAATTTTAACTGTCATTCATTTATCATGTCAGTATCTCTTGATATAGCACAAAATGAGGCTCAAAAATTAAACAGAATATATTCAAGGGTTTAAACCATTTAAAAACCTCCTCCATGTTATTAACAATTATTCTAAATCTAATATTAGTAATTATAAGTGATACTGCACTTGCAGGATATATCTCCACTTTTAAAATTGATAGTGGATATTGTTATATTATTCCTAGCTATACTTGCATCTGAAATACACAATAGTGAAGGAAACTGACTGCTATTATATTACAGTAAAAAAAGTTATTTTTTTTTTAAATGCAAGCTATTGGGACACCAGATATGAGTGAGTGGTGGCACTGGGCAGGCCCTGAAAATGCACACTAGTAAAGGAAACTGACTGTTATTATATTACAGTCCAAAAAGTTTTTTTTTGTTAAATGCAAGCTATTGTGACACCAGATATGAGTGGTGGCACTGGGCAAGTGGGCACAGTATACGCTGTGAGCCGAACACACACGCTGGCAGACAACTAACTGCTATTCAATCTATTACAGTCAAAATTGTATTTGTTTTTTAAATGTACACTACTGTTACACCAGATATGAGTTGCACTGGTGTGACACTGTGCCCTGGCAGGCCCTGAAATGCACACGCGTGAAGGAAACTGACTGCTATTATATTACAGTCCAAAAAGTTTAGTTTTTTTTTAAATGCAAGCTATTGTGACACCAGATATGAGTGAGTGGTGGCACTGGGCAGGCCCTGAAATGCACACTAGTGAAGGAAACTGACTGCTATTATATTACAGTCAAAAAAGTTTAGTTTTTTTTTAAATGCAAGCTATTGTGACACCAGTGAGTGAGTGGTGGCACTGGGCAAGTGGGCACAGTATATGTTGTGAGCCTGACACACAGGCTGGCTGGAAGGCAGGCAACTGCAATTACATTACACAGGGAAAAAAAAAAAGCAGACTGATCTTCTAGCCCTAAAAAGGGCTTTTTGGGGTGCTGTCCTTACAGCAGAGATCAGATGAGTCCTTCAGGACTGTAGTGGACACTGAATACACTAGCCTAGCTATAAATGTCCCTATCAAATCAGCAGCAGCTACACTGTCCCTCCTCTCACTAAGAATACAGCTTCACAATGAATGTAAAATGGATGCTGTCCAGGAGGTGGGTGGGTCTGGGAGGGAGGGTCTGCTGCTGATTGACTGGAATGTGTCTGCTGACTGTGAGGTACAGGGTTAAAGTTTACTCAGTGATGACGAATAGGGGCGGACCGAACAGCGCATGTGTTCGCCATCCGTGGACTGTTACTTTTTACCACCTATGTCTATTTACTGAGCTCGATTTTGTTATACTCTGTATCAAGGTACTTTCTACTTAGGCAGCTATTTTGCTATATTTATATATACTTACTCAGGATTTATATCCTCCATACCCCAGGGTACCTTATCCCCCCCCCCCCCCCCCCTTCTTAGACTTAAAGTCTATCATTATTCATGTGAAGCACAGATGTGCTCCAACTGAGAATAATTAGAGTGCAACTTTAGGATTTTCTTAATCTTCGGTTACCATACCACGTTTTTCATTTAATTATTTACTTCAGGTTTTTCCACTTTATTTAATTTGTGTGTTACACTTTGGGTGATTGCCAATTTTCTAGCAATTTTTAGCATATATTTTTTTCAATAAATTCTTTTTTGTTTTTGTTTCATATTTAGCCTCCCATTGGTACTATTACCTATAGCACTTTTTTTGTGCTTCTAATACCCCTATACTGGTATACGACTCTCTAACTTCCCTCTTTAAAAACATAGCTGACATAGAAAATATTGTCCAGTTTGGCTATTTCAACCTAAAGTTTGATATTAACCTTTAAACGGCAGGTGATCAGTTGGAGGTGGGGAGCAAAATTATTGTTGGTAATATATCTTATATATTCAGATGAAAAGTACTTATTGTTTAAACCAAACACCATTATCTAATTTTGAATATATTTCCATTTATTGAATTAAAAAAAAAAAATGCACAGTCAGGGGAAATCTAGCTATTCTTAGTATATAATAAATAAGCTTTCTCAGTCTAACTAGCAAATGAGATTGATTGCAATCACACACCTCACCGTATAATATTTGGGTTTCATAATTTAGACTTAAGTGAATACCCTTGTATGTATACACTTAACTTGTAAGTACAATAGTCTTGTTTAAATAAAACGATCATCAAGCCTTTGTGACTAATGTTATAATTTAGCATTACATGACATAAACTCGACAGAATAAAAACTATGTATGGGTCCCTAGAGTGTCTTGTTAATGATAATAGAGGTTTTCTAAATTGCATGTTTATTATGACTATAAATTTGTTGTAAATAAACTAAACAGTATCTAGCCTCATGCTTTTGGCATTTCGTAAACAGTATATTTCACAACTAGTTTACAAGCAAATTATATGCTTTTTAAAGCCAAAGGGACCAATTTAGTGTGCTCACCTGAAAGCAAAGCATCTTTATTCTAACAAATTTACTACATGCCAAAATAGAAATATGGAAATATAACTCTGCATAATGGATAAAATCACTGAAAGGATATATTGAACTGAGGAAAACAAAGAGAAATGTAAGTAAAACTTTATTATTCATTGGCCATCTGCTGACATTAAGGGAACAATTTATTTAGGTGTCATTAACCCAGTGTCATCATACTAGTGTAATACATGAGACATAAAATGATTCATACTTATAATTTAATCTCAGTCCTACTAATTTTAATTTGCTTGTAAAAAAATTTAACTTGTATGCTAGTCAGCAAGATCAAAAGAAAATAAGCAATAACTTGGCACTATTCAAATTAAATGCATGTTACTCACTAATACATGGAAAACTGCCAGTATCAGGGACATGTCAGCCTGCATATGAAAAACTTGGGAGGAGGTCCACCGGCAGGGAGAGCTTATATATGGGAGGAAATTATGTGATCTACAGTTGTAATTATTATTCAATCCCCATTAGAAATCCGGTTTAATGTCAAAATGTACAGACTTTCTGCTGTTTGCAATGAACAAATCAAACAAAAGCAAGACTATGGGATATGCATAAGGCTATCCTAACTATAAGATAAGGCAGTGGAATAATGAAAGTATTTAAAAATTGGGCAGACTAGATGGGCCGACTCGTTCTCATCTGCCGTCACTTTCTATGTTTCTATGAAATAGCTCAACACAACAAATGCTTTAAAAGGTTCCTCAAATTAAACTGAAAATGCAATTTATGACTTCTCAAGTCTCAAAATAGTTCAACCCCCTGAATACAATCCCTCACAACAGCACAACTATGAAACAGGTGTTGTCTTAAGCACACCCGATGCAACTACCGAAGGGCTTCATTGGTTGCACCATGTGTGCTTGCGCTGAAACACTCGAAATACCTGAACTGGCTATGGGCTTGTTGAATGTCACATTTGACTGCATGTTAGAAATATGGCTGAGTCAAAAGAATGGTCCACAAAGTAAAGAGAACAGATCATGGCCCTTCACAAACAAGGAACAGCGTATTAAGAGATAGCGAAGGGACTGAATGTTCTTAGAGACTGCATTGGAAGCATATTTCGCAAGTTCAAAGTTGAAGGAACAGTGGTTACACTACCTGGACGGGGAGAAAAAGGAAACTATCAATGGCTGCAATCAGCTTTCTGAGAAGGCCGGTTGTGAAAAACCCTTGAGTGACTGCAAAAGACCTGCAGAAGACTTGGAGGCAACAAGCACTGAAGTGTCAGGACAGGACAGGCTGTCAAAACACCAAGTAAGGATACACCAAGGCCACTTTACACTTTCAAAGACTGCAGACTATATTCAACTGCCTAAGGTAGTAGTGTATGAATATGTGTTTGTGTGCATTGATCTCTTTTCAGGTTGGCCTGAGGCCTACTCAGTGTTGAAAGCCAAAACAAAGGTCACAGCAAGTAAGCTTCTAATGGAACTGGTATGACGGGGTACCTGAAGTGATTGAAAGTTATAGAGGTAGCCATTTCACTGGGTAAATAATGTAAGAAATGATCAAAGCCTTAGGGATCAGCCAGGCCTTCCACACCCATTAAAACCCCAGAGTAGTGGGAAAGTAAAAAGGGCAAATGGCACCTTAAAGAACAAGATTGCAAGACACAGGGAAGCCCTGGACTGAATGTCTTCTCCTAGCACTTTTTTCTATGATATTCACCCCTAATTCCAGACATGGCCTATCCCCTTTTGAGATCCTGTTTGGATGTGCCCCAAACACAGGCCTCTACTTTCCCCAGACCCTCCAGATGCAGCATGGTAGCATGACTGCCTATGTACAGGCTCTACACCAAAGATTAGGCAGGGTGCATAAACAAGTCTCCATTCCAGATCCAGACTCTGATTCTGCAAGTCACAATGTGCATCCTGGGGATTGGGTGGTGATAAAGAGGCATGTGAGGAAAGGACATGAACCACGCTTTGACGGTCCATTCCAAGTGCTCCTGACTACAGCTACCTCAGTGAAACTAGAAGGAAAAGCCATGTGGATACACGCCAGTCACTGTAAACAATTAACTCAGACTGATCCACCAACATGAAGCTGTTCTTATCCTTTACCATTGTATGCTCTGTTCAGATATGCTATTCTGACTTGAGACCAGAATATAATAATGCATGGCAGGGAAATATATGGATACAGATAGCAAAGGCTTTTACTTTAGCCTCCCTTTGCCTCAACCCTCTCCTCAGTACTGAAAACGTCATACAATCTTGTCTTATAGCTGTCCCTACCCCAATCTCACTCTTGAGGAAGTACCTACATACATAGACCCCATAAATCTCTACAACTACATTAATTGTCTTCACAGCCCTGAAGACAATTAATGTGACAGCTGCTGAACTATGTTGGTATTTTCATGTAATTGTTCAAGATACCCTATTACTAAATCCCTGTTTTGCCCCACATGGTGGAAAAATACCACAGATTGTAGAGTCCTGAGCACCACTATGAAATGTACCAAAACTCAAAACTCAAAAAAAAAGTTATGAGTTACAACCACCATGTCTTTCTACCTAAAGGATGGACTTTCTCCTGTGGAAATATTACTTATGCTTATATCCCAGGTAACATTACAGGAGGTCCCTGTGCAATCTCACGCCTAACCATGACCATGTTTTCCAAATCTGACTTGATCCCTGAAACCACCCAGCTACACAACCCACAGAGAGACAGGATGTGGTGTTTTACCAAACTCTATAAAACACCCTTACTTCAATTGTAACCCTGAAATCACTCTTTCTAAATCCGAATACTCTGCCCTTGTGTACGCTATGGTAGGAGTCCCAGGCTTAGCACTGTATAATACCTAAGTAATTAATGCTGTAGCCTGTTCCCTCGCAAAGGGTTTAAATGCCACTTCCCAGGCCCTAGAAGAGCTACTTATGGACACCCAGTCAAATAAGAAGGCAACCCTTGAGAATAGAGCAGCCATTGACTATTTACTAATGAAACATGACTTAGGCTGTGAAGGTATGTGCTGTTTTAACCTATCTGACCATGGCACTATGATCCATAAACATATAAAAGATTTACATGACTTAGTAAATCAAACAGGCTTCTTTGGGGGTTGGTATTGGACATTTGGGCAAGGAACATGGTTGACTTTGCTAATTAAGAAAAAAATTTACTTTTTGCTATTAGCTGTATTTGTTATTATGGCCATTTTTCTAACCTTTAGATTCTTCTCATGTTTACTAACCTCTCTATGTAAAAGATACCTTAACTTACCTTCCAACTCTGACTTCGGAAGGTTTTTACGATGTGACCTTGCCTAACAAATGAAGGAACTCTCCTCAGCTGATTCTGGTGGACTTCCGGGTTCTGTGTGAAGTGCAGGGAGACGGATCAGTGCTGATCCTGCCCCCTAGTGTAAAAAAATAAAGTAAAATTAAAATCCCACCCCCCTTTACCCATTTTAATAAAATATTAACCCCTTCCCTTCCAATTGATCACTGACTACAGTGATCGATTGGCAGGGATTACATTTTAATATGATCTGATTTTTTTTTTAACCCCTGAGGGTTAATTCTTTTTTTTTTTTTAACCCTCGGGGGTTAAATTTATTTTATTAATTAATTTAAATATTTTAAAATTATAAATTTAGCTAGCTGGGGAGGATGAAAGTTAGTGGGGAATTGGGGGATTTAGTGTTAGGCTAGCTAGGGGTTAACGTTAAAAAAAGTTTTAAAATAAGCTTTAAAAAGTTAAAATATTAAGTTAAAAAAAGTTTTAATAACGTTTAAGTAAAAAATTAAAAAAAATAAACCCTTTACCCAATCCAAATAAAAATTAACCCCTTCCCTGCCAGTCGATCACTGCCTACAGTGATCAAAATACAGATCACAGTATTATACTGTGATCTAATTTTTTTTAACCCCTGACGATTAACTTTTATTTATTTTTTAACCCTCAGGGGTTAAATGTATTTAATTAACTAATTTAAATATTGTATAATTAAATATTTTGATAGCTGGGGTGGGAGTTATGGGGAAATGGGGAATTTACTGTTAGTGCTGCTTACTGCTAGTTAGGGGTTAACGGTAAAAAAAAGGCTTAGAAAAATGTTAAATCTGTAAAAAAAAGTTTTACGAAAGTTTAGGAAACTTTAAAAAAATTAATAAGCAAAACAAAAGTTTAAAAAATAGTTTTAAAAAGTAAAAAAAGTTTTAAAAAGTAAAAAAATACATTTAATAACGCTCATTACCACTACACCTGGTACAAGCTAGTGGAAAAATGATCCCACGCTAAGGTTCAAAATATGCCTTTTGAAATACCCTGGGATGTCTTCTTTAAGAAATGGTATGGCTTTATGGGGTATTTGGATTATATAGCCTGGTAAAATACTCTAAAATGGGACATGGGCACAGCGTAAAAATTTAAAGTTTGAAAAAAAATGGAATGGCTGTGTCCCAAATGTGCCCCTCCGATGTCCACATTTACCTGGCAAAGGTACATACGGGGGTATTTTTGTACTCAGCCGACATAGCTGAGCAACATATAAAGTATTATAGAGTGGTGGTACACATAAGGTTTGCAAAATATACTGTGCAAACTCACTTTGTGTGTCAAAAAGGCAGAAAAAACGCTTATTACCACTACACCTGGTACAAGCTAGCGGAAAGATGATCCCACGCTAAGGTTCAAAATATGCCTTTTGAAATACCCTGGGATGTCTTATTTAAGAAATGGTATGCCTTTGTGGGGTAGTTTGAATTATATAGCCTGGTAAAATACTCTAAAATGGGACATGGGCACAGCGTAAAAATTTAAAGTTTGAAAAAAACTGAATAAACTATGTCCCAAATGTGCCCCTCCGATGTCCACATATACCTGGCAAAGGTACATACGGGGGTATTTTTGTACTCAGCTGACATAGCTGAGCAACATATGAAGTATTATACAGTCGTAGCACACATAAGGTTTGCAAAATATACTGTGCAAACGCACTTTGTGTGTCAAAAAGACAGAAAAAACGCTTATTACCACTACACCTGGTACAAGCTAGCGGAAAAATTATCCCACGCTAAGGTTCAAAATATGCCTTTTTAAATACCCTGGGGTGTCTACTTTAAGAAATGGTAGGCCTTTGTGGGGTAGTTTGAATTTAAAACCTGCGAAGATGCTTGGAAATTGCACATAGGCCCAGCGTCAAAATTCAAAGTTCTGTAAAAACTGATATGGCTTGGTCTCCAATATGGCACTGTAGCTTCACAAAATAGTGCCAAAGACATTCATTGGCGATGTCTTTTTACTCAGAAGACTTAGCTGAGCATAATTTGGAAGTTTTGAACTTAGTGGCACATATGAAATATACAAAATGCCCAGCAAAAATGCAATCCGTATGTAAAAAAATGCCCCAAATTATTTTTTACCAAATACTTTGGCATATATTGGTGAACAAATGGGGGCATGCTAAGGCACAATATGCACCTTATGATATACCCTGGAGTGTCTACTTTTACAAATGGTAGGCCTTTGTGGTTTTTTTTTTGAACAGTCAAACTGTTATAATACCCCAAATGGAAGCATAGGCTAGGGTTTGAACTTAGTGGCACATATGAAATATACAAAATGCCCAGCAAAAATGCAATCCGTATGTAAAAAATGCACAAAATTATTTTTTACCACATACTTTGGCATGTAATGGTAAAAAAAAATGGGGGCATGTTAAGGCACAATATGCACCTTATGAGATACCCTGGAGTGTCTACTTTTACAAATGGTAGGCCTTTGTGGTTTTTTTTTTTTTTTTGAACAGTCAAACTGTTATAATACCCCAAATAGAAGCATAGGCTCATTAAATCTGTCTCTCAAAATTCTACTGTGAATACTGAAAAGGACAGGTCTCCTATATGGCACTGTAGCTTCACAAAATAGTGCCAAAGACATACAATGGGGGTACCGTTGTACTCAGCAGAAGTAACTGAACACATAATAAAACTTTGTACAGGAATAGCACACACCAACTTTACAAAATACACATGAGAAGTTCTTTGTTATAAGTTTGTGTGCGAAAACCCCCCAAAAACACAATTTTACTCCAATATTTAGCAGAGGTTGGCGGTAAAATGGCTACGTAGAAAGTGTCAAAACAACCTTAGGTAAATAGCCTGTGGTGTCTACTTTATATAAATATATACTTTTGTGTGGCAATTTTGTTTTCTTTTATGGCTATTAAGCTTACAAGACAAACATACCAAATTCTAAAATCGCTCCACATTAAAAGTTTATTTTACTCCTTGTGCTTTGTGACCTGTAACTACCAAAAAAAACTTAAAACCCCAGACACATTATATATTCTGTAAATCAGAACATGAAATTAATTTATTTTTAATTACTTTCCTTAACCTGCACTAATTGTGCACACATTATTATTGCAAAAACTGTAAAAAAAAAATCAAGATTTTTCTTTTTTTTTTGCATTTTTCTGTATTTTTTAATAATAAATAAGCATTTATGTAAATATATGTTACATCAAATTAAAGCCCTTTCTGTCCTTTAAAAAACGGTATATAATATGCGTCGGTGCAATAAATTAGTAAAATGCAAATTGCAGTTGAACGCAAACAGCAGAAAATGCTTGTGTCATTAAGTGAAAGACAAGCTTCTGAAGCTGTGTCCTTAAGGGGTTAAGGATGGTGATGGCTAGGTGATTCTCTGGGGCTGCTTTCCATCCTCTAGCACTGGAAACCTGCAGCGTGTGAAAGGTGAGATGAAGTAATAGAAGTATCAGGAAAACCATCATGTCGTCTGTGATGAAGCTGAAGCTTGGGCGTCACTGGACCTTCCAACAAGACAATGATCCCAAGCCTTTAAATTCACCCAAGGCTAGTAAAAAGAAGGAAAAAGAGAATAAATGAGTGTCCTATATGAATATAAAATTTAACCTTTAATAGTAATAATAAAATATCGTATAGATGTCCATAGTTAAGATAATACCAAATGATAAACTGAAGTGTAGGTACACTCTAATAGGTACAAATATGTGACAAGTAAACTTCTACCATGTAGTGCCTAACAAAATTGGCTCTACCGGTGTCAATGTACTTGTATAGTACCTATTAGAGACTCCAGGGGTCTCAAGGGGCTTAACCCCGAATAGTATACAAAAAAGAACGAACAGTTATGCAAGCCACATATCTTGCGAGAAGCAGGTATATGAGCTGCAAGGTGTCTGGAAATCGTTTAGTAGTCAAAAAATAATAATAATAAATGATAATGATATCCCCTTAGGTCAAAGGAATGATATCTTTAAGGATAGATAGAATAAATACTAAATCTTCCCCACTAGTATCCGTATGGAGTCTATCTTGGTATATCGTATAACCAATAAACTGAGCTTTATTGTGTCAGGCTCAAAGGAGGTCCTTACTAGATATACCGACTCATAAATTAAACAAGGAGGAAGAAATGATGCAAATTTGCCACTTATTCTAGAGTTGCCAGAGTATATATCTCTATATGTGGAAGCAAATGTATATGTAAAAATGTATGCCTCTATGTTTAACAATAAAGCCGATTAGGGCATGCATAAACGGAGTGCATACATATGCTATATACGTTCCACCTCGGACCTAGAGTATTTAGGCTGTATATATATAGAAAGCGTATATAATAGTAAGATATTGTGGATATCGTGATGCTTAGAGTGCCCACGGCATATCCATATAGAGTGTAGCAATATTAAAGAAAAGATATATATACACAGATACGGTCCCTTAGGTTGCTAAATTAGTAATGCAAGATACTATGCAGTATGTTATTCACAAAGGCAACACATTCTCTAAAGTCTATGAGTCTGTTTGATCAGACATCCTTAAGTGGCAAGAGTTGCTAATATCTATCGATACCAAACATAAAAGAAGAAAAACATAAGTGCCAAAATTATAATATCATACTGTGAATCAGTGCAAAAGGAGTGTATACTGTCTATAAGTAAGACAGACAAAACGCCTGACGCGCGTTTCAGTGCTGTAGCAAGCACCTTCGTCAGAGGCAAATGAACTGCTGCTCCAAATGTCGAATATATACCCTGTGTGTGTATGCCGCCAACCAATGGATTTCCTCTACCGTTATGGGGCGTAACCATTTCTCGGCGCGAATTGCGCTGCCCTATCATTACGGGAAATACGAGAGGGGGAGGCGGAGTATGTAAATTACGTAACATACAATGAGTCCCTCCCATTATTCTCCGTGATCATAGCCCGATATGGGCTGTCTTCTACCATGTTATGGGCTTTTGCCGAGATATGGATTAGATTATGTATATATATGGGAGGTGCAGCTGTATTTTCGTATGTATATCTATGGTATTAGCGAATTTGGTTTAATCCGTTCTGGGTATCAGGTTACATCCAGGTATGTGTGTATATAACCAGCTTCATGTAGTCAATAAAAAAGGTATTATATTTGACAAACTTGTCATAACTATATATCTTTCAGTTATACCTGGAAAGTGGTAACTATGTATCCATACCACAGCCTATATTATAGGGGTAATTATGTACTTTATGAAGGAGCAGACAGTAGAATCAAAAACGAAAAACAGAAAGAGAACCTAGGGGGATATAGTGAAACCGTAGTAAATTTATCAAATAGAATAGAGAGTAATAAATAAAAAATAATAAATAATAAATAATAGTAATAAATCATATGTTTAGAGACTACTTTTATAAATTAAAATATCTGAGTCATGTAGTGCAAGGAATTATATACAGTGTCTAAGGATTTCCTAATATCGGAACATATATGTATTTTGATGTATTAATTTTCTAGTCAGAGATGAATGGTGTGAATGAGAAACCCTCATTCAATCCCATCGGTGAAAGGGTTTTTAGTTTGTAGATCCATATACTCTCTCTTTGTAAGAGTTTTTTATCTAGATCACCCCCCCTCGGTCCGAGGGTGACTTTTTCAATTCCACAGAAGCGTATGTTTTGTGCAGAGCCTCCATGGTGGATTTTTAGGTGTTTTGAAATGGGGGTATCGGTTAGTCTCCTGGGATTTACTGATGTAACATGTTCTCTTATCCTTAATTTAAATGCCCGTATGGTCTTGCCCACGTACATTTTTTTACAGGAACATGTAAGTAAATATATTAGTCCAGTGGTTTGGCAGTTAAAGAAGGTTTTAATCTCAAACTCATTGATGTTCATAGAGTCAGAGATTTTTTTAGAGTTACGTAGTATGAAGCTACATGCTTTGCACCTACCGCATTGGTAGGTCCCAGATAATGAGGATGTCAGCCATGTAGATTTGGTAGGTGGAGACCGTAAGTGACTCGGGACTAGTATGTCCTTGATATTTCTTCCCCGTCTCGCTGTGACTGAGGCATGCGGTGTGATGACTTTCTGTAAATGTTGGTCCTGTATAAGGAGTGGCCAGAATCTGTTAAGGATCTTGAGTGTTGGATGCCAACCCGCGTCAAAATTGCCTATGCATCTTATCAACTGTTTGTTTCCATTTTCATGTTTTTCTTCCAGGAGAGTATCTCTATCTACCGTTAATGCTCTTTTGTATGCATTTTTCAGGCATCTATTTGGATAGCCTTTCCTTTTGAACTGTGCTCTCAGGATCTTTGCTTTGTTCTGGAAGTCTTCGATAGTAGAGCAATTGCGACGTAGGCGTAGATATTGTCCTACCGGTATCCCTCTTTTTAGTGGGAGTGGATGGTAGCTCTCCCAGTTGAGAAGGTTGTTGGTAGAAGTTGGTTTTCTAAAAAGAGTGGTCGACACTTTTCCTTGGTCAGTAATCATAATGGTAATGTCTAGAAAGTTTATAGACCTGCCACCTATTTCATAGGTCAGTTTCAAATTTATGTCGTTCTGATTTAAAATATGTACAAATTCCTTAAAAAGGTTGGTGGTGCCGTTCCACACTATCACAATGTCATCGATGTAGCGCTTCCATGTCGTGACATATTGGGTATATTCCAATAGAGATGTACCAAACACAGTGGTTTTTTCCCACCAGCCCAGGTGGAGGTTGGCATATGAGGGGGCACAAGCCGTCCCCATAGCTGTCCCTCTCACCTGGTGGTAGTACTTCCCCTGAAACATGAAATAATTGTGCGTAAGTACATATCTCATGAGGTCTTGTATAAATTGGTTATGTCTCTCTGATGTAGTTATATTGCTGTCAAGATGGGCCTTCAGGTGTGTCAGCCCTATATCGTGTGGAATGGAGCTATACAGCCCCTCCACATCTAAGCTACATAGGATAGCACTTCCAGGCAGATTGATTCCGTCAAACATCTTGAGAGTGTGTTTTGTGTCTCTTAGGTAGGATGGTAAATCCATCACGGTCTTCCTTATAATTTGCTCAATGTATAGACTAACATTTTGTGTTAAATTTGAATTGCCGGAGACAATTGGTCTTCCACTCATTACGGTTTGTTGTTTATGTATCTTCGGTAGTGAGTAAAACGTTGCAACCACTGGATTTTTTATGTACATAAATATATACTCATCTTTAGAGATGAGTGACAGGGACATGGCTTCGTCCAAGATAGTCTTTAGTTCAGCCAGATATTTCTTAGTGGGATTACCACTCAATATTTGGTATGTGTCTGCATCTTGGAGTGTCCTTTGTGCCATTGACACATATTCTTGTTTATCAAGGATTACCAGGTTTCCCCCCTTATCAGATGGTTTAAGAATTATATCTTCCATATTCTGTAGATGTTTTAATGATTTACGTTCTTGTGGGGTGATGTTACTATATGGAAAGACCTCTAGTTCTCTTCTATCCAGATTTTCAATTTCCTTACATGTTAACTCTACGAATAGATCTATGTATTTAAACTCTGCCAGGTATGGTGTAAAGGTACTCCTCTTTTTAAGGTGTGTAAATGGTGCTTGTGGATTTATTCGTGTTTCGTTATTTGACAAGAGTTCGGCTTTATTGTTAAACATAGAGGCATACATTTTTACATATACATTTGCTTCCACATATAGAGATATATACTCTGGCAACTCTAGAATAAGTGGCAAATTTGCATCATTTCTTCCTCCTTGTTTAATTTATGAGTCGGTATATCTAGTAAGGACCTCCTTTGAGCCTGACACAATAAAGCTCAGTTTATTGGTTATACGATATACCAAGATAGACTCCATACGGATACTAGTGGGGAAGATTTAGTATTTATTCTATCTATCCTTAAAGATATCATTCCTTTGACCTAAGGGGATATCATTATCATTTATTATTATTATTTTTTGACTACTAAACGATTTCCAGACACCTTGCAGCTCATATACCTGCTTCTCGCAAGATATGTGGCTTGCATAACTGTTCGTTCTTTTTTGTATACTATTCGGGGTTAAGCCCCTTGAGACCCCTGGAGTCTCTAATAGGTACTATACAAGTACATTGACACCGGTAGAGCCAATTTTGTTAGGCACTACATGGTAGAAGTTTACTTGTCACATATTTGTTTCTGTTTCGTTGAATAGGTTTCAATACCAAGTACCTTTATATCTGAGTCATGGCAAGTTTCTTATTTGATAAATCGAGCAGAGATGGGTGGTGCACCAATTCTGATCAGGTATTCTCAGATCAGGATTTAAACATTAACCACAATGGAGATATACAGACATCATTTAAAAGACTTACGAATCTCTTCCAACAAAAAATCAAAACGGAATGGGAGATCGTATCATTAGAGAACTACCTTAAAAAAGAATTAATACCAAGAGGGTTAAGAGTACAAAACATTCCAGCTAGCCATATTGACGAAGATGAGTTTACCAAAGAGTGGGAAGAGGCAGCAGGGATTTGTTCCAAGAGATTCATGGAAATTTTATGTAAATATGAGTCCAAAAGACTAGAAAAAGTAAATAAAGAGGTGGAGGAACAGATTACCCAGATTGAGAAATTTAAACAAGAACCCAACTTTCAACCGCTTGAAAGTAAACTTAAGACCAATCTGGAGAAATACCAACAAAACATCAAAATTCGTAAACATTCGAAATATATTAGGGACAGCGGGGACTTTAAATCTGGGAATGTATATAGGAAAAACAAACGAATCAGGAAAAGCTTCTCTGAGACAATATCCACATCAGAGTATGAAACTAGCGGATCTGAATCCGATAATTCAAAGGGAGATAACACAGAAAGCAACAATAGAAGTATTCTAAAAAGAGGAGTCACTTTTTTAGGACACCCAAGCATGGAGAACCCAGCTCCCCAGACACGGAGCCGATCCAGACCTCCCTATACGTTCCGAAGGAGAAAATACTAGACCATAACCAGATTATTAACCTTTCAAATCACCAACTTTCCACATCAGAGACCCAGGTACTCCTACGTGGGCTATCGTTTGTTCCAGTACCCGAGTTTGACAAATTTAGCTGGACTAAAGATATACACCTCTTTGCCAGAAAACTAGCGCTACACAAATTTCATCGCATCAAAGATGAAAAGAGAGCGAAAAACTTGGGGTTACAACCATCAGATATTGAATTATTAGATACACTGGTGGAACTCTTGTCAAATAACGAAACACGAATAAATCCACAAGCACCATTTACACACCTTAAAAAGAGGAGTACCTTTACACCATACCTGGCAGAGTTTAAATACATAGATCTATTCGTAGAGTTAACATGTAAGGAAATTGAAAATCTGGATAGAAGAGAACTAGAGGTCTTTCCATATAGTAACATCACCCCACAAGAACGTAAATCATTAAAACATCTACAGAATATGGAAGATATAATTCTTAAACCATCTGATAAGGGGGGAAACCTGGTAATCCTTGATAAACAAGAATATGTGTCAATGGCACAAAGGACACTCCAAGATGCAGACACATACCAAATATTGAGTGGTAATCCCACTAAGAAATATCTGGCTGAACTAAAGACTATCTTGGACGAAGCCATGTCCCTGTCACTCATCTCTAAAGATGAGTATATATTTATGTACATAAAAAATCCAGTGGTTGCAACGTTTTACTCACTACCGAAGATACATAAACAACAAACCGTAATGAGTGGAAGACCAATTGTCTCCGGCAATTCAAATTTAACACAAAATGTTAGTCTATACATTGAGCAAATTATAAGGAAGACCGTGATGGATTTACCATCCTACCTAAGAGACACAAAACACACTCTCAAGATGTTTGACGGAATCAATCTGCCTGGAAGTGCTATCCTATGTAGCTTAGATGTGGAGGGGCTGTATAGCTCCATTCCACACGATATAGGGCTGACACACCTGAAGGCCCATCTTGACAGCAATATAACTACATCAGAGAGACATAACCAATTTATACAAGACCTCATGAGATATGTACTTACGCACAATTATTTCATGTTTCAGGGGAAGTACTACCACCAGGTGAGAGGGACAGCTATGGGGACGGCTTGTGCCCCCTCATATGCCAACCTCCACCTGGGCTGGTGGGAAAAAACCACTGTGTTTGGTACATCTCTATTGGAATATACCCAATATGTCACGACATGGAAGCGCTACATCGATGACATTGTGATAGTGTGGAACGGCACCACCAACCTTTTTAAGGAATTTGTACATATTTTAAATCAGAACGACATAAATTTGAAACTGACCTATGAAATAGGTGGCAGGTCTATAAACTTTCTAGACATTACCATTATGATTACTGACCAAGGAAAAGTGTCGACCACTCTTTTTAGAAAACCAACTTCTACCAACAACCTTCTCAACTGGGAGAGCTACCATCCACTCCCACTAAAAAGAGGGATACCGGTAGGACAATATCTACGCCTACGTCGCAATTGCTCTACTATCGAAGACTTCCAGAACAAAGCAAAGATCCTGAGAGCACAGTTCAAAAGGAAAGGCTATCCAAATAGATGCCTGAAAAATGCATACAAAAGAGCATTAACGGTAGATAGAGATACTCTCCTGGAAGAAAAACATGAAAATGGAAACAAACAGTTGATAAGATGCATAGGCAATTTTGACGCGGGTTGGCATCCAACACTCAAGATCCTTAACAGATTCTGGCCACTCCTTATACAGGACCAACATTTACAGAAAGTCATCACACCGCATGCCTCAGTCACAGCGAGACGGGGAAGAAATATCAAGGACATACTAGTCCCGAGTCACTTACGGTCTCCACCTACCAAATCTACATGGCTGACATCCTCATTATCTGGGACCTACCAATGCGGTAGGTGCAAAGCATGTAGCTTCATACTACGTAACTCTAAAAAAATCTCTGACTCTATGAACATCAATGAGTTTGAGATTAAAACCTTCTTTAACTGCCAAACCACTGGACTAATATATTTACTTACATGTTCCTGTAAAAAAATGTACGTGGGCAAGACCATACGGGCATTTAAATTAAGGATAAGAGAACATGTTACATCAGTAAATCCCAGGAGACTAACCGATACCCCCATTTCAAAACACCTAAAAATCCACCATGGAGGCTCTGCACAAAACATACGCTTCTGTGGAATTGAAAAAGTCACCCTCGGACCGAGGGGGGGTGATCTAGATAAAAAACTCTTACAAAGAGAGAGTATATGGATCTACAAACTAAAAACCCTTTCACCGATGGGATTGAATGAGGGTTTCTCATTCACACCATTCATCTCTGACTAGAAAATTAATACATCAAAATACATATATGTTCCGATATTAGGAAATCCTTAGACACTGTATATAATTCCTTGCACTACATGACTCCGATATTTTAATTTATAAAAGTAGTCTCTAAACATATGATTTATTACTATTATTTATTATTTATTATTTTTTATTTATTACTCTCTATTCTATTTGATAAATTTACTACGGTTTCACTATATCCCCCTAGGTTCTCTTTCTGTTTTTCGTTTTTGATTCTACTGTCTGCTCCTTCATAAAGTACATAATTACCCCTATAATATAGGCTGTGGTATGGATACATAGTTACCACTTTCCAGGTATAACTGAAAGATATATAGTTATGACAAGTTTGTCAAATATAATACCTTTTTTATTGACTACATGAAGCTGGTTATATACACACATACCTGGATGTAACCTGATACCCAGAACGGATTAAACCAAATTCGCTAATACCATAGATATACATACGAAAATACAGCTGCACCTCCCATATATATACATAATCTAATCCATATCTCGGCAAAAGCCCATAACATGGTAGAAGACAGCCCATATCGGGCTATGATCACGGAGAATAATGGGAGGGACTCATTGTATGTTACGTAATTTACATACTCCGCCTCCCCCTCTCGTATTTCCCGTAATGATAGGGCAGCGCAATTCGCGCCGAGAAATGGTTACGCCCCATAACGGTAGAGGAAATCCATTGGTTGGCGGCATACACACACAGGGTATATATTCGACATTTGGAGCAGCAGTTCATTTGCCTCTGACGAAGGTGCTTGCTACAGCACTGAAACGCGCGTCAGGCGTTTTGTCTGTCTTACTTATAGACAGTATACACTCCTTTTGCACTGATTCACAGTATGATATTATAATTTTGGCACTTATGTTTTTCTTCTTTTATGTTTGGTATCGATAGATATTAGCAACTCTTGCCACTTAAGGATGTCTGATCAAACAGACTCATAGACTTTAGAGAATGTGTTGCCTTTGTGAATAACATACTGCATAGTATCTTGCATTACTAATTTAGCAACCTAAGGGACCGTATCTGTGTATATATATCTTTTCTTTAATATTGCTACACTCTATATGGATATGCCGTGGGCACTCTAAGCATCACGATATCCACAATATCTTACTATTATATACGCTTTCTATATATATACAGCCTAAATACTCTAGGTCCGAGGTGGAACGTATATAGCATATGTATGCACTCCGTTTATGCATGCCCTAATCGGCTTTATTGTTAAACATAGAGGCATACATTTTTACATATACATTTGCTTCCACATATAGAGATATATACTCTGGCAACTCTAGAATAAGTGGCAAATTTGCATCATTTCTTCCTCCTTGTTTAATTTATGAGTCGGTATATCTAGTAAGGACCTCCTTTGAGCCTGACACAATAAAGCTCAGTTTATTGGTTATACGATATACCAAGATAGACTCCATACGGATACTAGTGGGGAAGATTTAGTATTTATTCTATCTATCCTTAAAGATATCATTCCTTTCACCTAAGGGGATATCATTATCATTTATTATTATTATTTTTTGACTACTAAACGATTTCCAGACACCTTGCAGCTCATATACCTGCTTCTCGCAAGATATGTGGCTTGCATAACTGTTCGTTCTTTTTTGTACACTCTAATAGGTGACAATCAAAATAGGAAAATATGTGAAGACTTCCTGTAATTATTGAAATAATTTGATACATGAATAGATAGGTTCTGTTTCAAAATATACAGATACCTAAGAATGCATATATACAATTAAATAAACTGATAAACAGAAGTATATACACAAGGATAAGAGGTCCTGTTAAAAAATGACAAAGACCTTCACCGTTAATATAGACTGAAAAAAAAAAAAAATAAAGTATATACATAATGAAAGGAAGGTTCTGTTTAAACGTTCTCGGAAACCTTCACTTAGTAGTGTGAGCAAAAACTAGAGATCCACGGAGCCTGAGTCAGAATAGAGGTTAGCTGTCCGTTATTCAATAGTATTCAATATAGAAAATAACTAACAAATACCCTGGTAATTACTACTATATAGTAATTTATCTATATTAGCGGTGAAGGTCTTTGTCATTTTTAACAGGACCTCTTATCCTTGTGTATATACTTCTGTTATTTATCAGTTTATTTAATTGTATATATGCATTCTTAGGTATCTGTATATTTTGAAACAGAACCTATATATTCCTGTATCAAATTATTTCAATAATTACAGGAAGTCTTCACATATTTTCCTATTTTGATTGTCACCTATTAGAGTGTACACACACTTCAGTTTATCATTTAGTATTATCTTGACTATGGACAATATTATTACTATTAACCCCTTAAGGAAACATGACATGTGTGACATGTCATGATTCCCTTTTATTCCAGAAGTTTGGTCCTTAAGGGGTTAAAGGTTACATTTTTTTATCCATATATGACACTCATTTCTTCTCTTCTTTTTACTTCTTCAGTTTTTGGGTTAACCCCATATACGAGTGTTCCTTTACCTTCCATTTTTTCAGCTTATCACCCAAGGCAAGGTTTCGGATTAGTGATGTACCGAACTGTCCGCCGGCGAACAGTTCCCGGCGAAAATAGCGTGTTCGCGTTCGCCGCGGCGGGCGGACACATGCGCAGTTCGATCCGCCCCCTATTCGTCATCATTGGGCAAACTTTGACCCTGTGCCTCTCGGTCAGCAGACACATTCCAGCCAATCAGCAGCACTCCCTCCCTTCCACACCCTCCAACCTCCCTCCCAGCATCCATTTTCGATTCATTCGGAAGATGCATGCTTAGTGAGAGGAGGGAAAGTTTAGCTGCTGCTGATTAGATAGGGAAATTGATAGCTAGGCTAGGGTATTCAGTGTCCACTACAATCCTGAAGGACTCATCTGATCTCTGCTGTAAGGACAGCACCCCAAAAAGCCCTTTTTAGGGCTAGAACATCAGGCTGCTTTTTTTTTTTTCCTGTGTAATGTAATTGCAGGTGCCTGCCTGCCAGCTTCTGAGTGAGGTTCACATTGGATACTGTGCCTACTTGCCCAGTGCCACCACTCATATCTGTTTTAACAATAGGTTAAGCTTTACATTTAAAATAAATATTTTTGTTTCACTGTAATAGAAGAGCAGTTGCCTGCCTGCCAGCTTCTGTGTGAGGTTCACATTGGATACTGTGCCCACTTGCCCAGTGCCACCACTCATATCTGTTTTAACAATTGGTTAAGCTTTAGATTTAAAATAAATATATTTTTTTCACTGTAATAGAAGAGCAGTTGCCTGCCTGCCAGCTTCTGTGTGAGGTTCACATTGGATACTGTGCCCACTTGCCCAGTGCCACCACTCATATCTGTTTTAACAATTGGTTAAGCTTTAGATTTAAAATAAATATTTTTTTTTCACTGTAATAGAAGAGCAGTTGCCTGCCTGCCAGCTTCTGTGTCAGGTTGGATGCCTTGCCCATTTGCACAGTCAGTGCCACCACTCATATCTGTTTTAACAATTGGTTAAGCTTTAGATTTTAAATAAATAATTGTTTTCACTGTAATAGAAGAGCAGTTGCCTGCCTGCCAGCTTCTGTGTGAGGTTCACATTGGATACTGTGCCCACTTGCCGAGTGCCACCACTCATATCTGTTTTAACAATTGGTTAAGCTTTAGATTTAAAATAAATATTTTTTTTTCACTGTAATAGAAGAGCAGTTGCCTGCCTGCCAGCTTCTGTGTCAGGTTGGATGCCTTGCCCATTTGCACAGTCAGTGCCACCACTCATATCTGTTTTAACAATAGCTTAAGCTTTAGATTTTAAAGAAATCATTTTTTTTTCACTGTAATAGAAGATCAGTTAGTTGTCTGCAAGCATCTGGGTGTCAGGCCTACTTCAGCGTGTGCTCTGCAGACCTGTGCCAGCGTGCTTTGACAGTTGCCACTCATATCTGGTGTCTCTATAGCGTGCTTTTACAACCAAAATTTTGTTTCCACTGTAATAGAAGAGCAGTTGCCTGCCTGCCTGCCAGCTTCTGTGTGAGGTTCACATTGGATACTGTGCCCACTTGCCCAGTGCCACCACTCATATCTGTTTTAACAATAGCTTAAGCTTTAGATTTTAAAGAAATCATTTTTTTTCACTGTAATAGAAGATCAGTTAGTTGTCTGCAAGCATCTGGGTGTCAGGCCTACTTCAGCGTGTGCTCTGCAGACCTGTGCCAGCGTGCTTTGACAGTTGCCAATCATATCTGGTGTCTCTTTAGCGTGCTTTTACAAAGAAAAAAGGTTTCCAGTGTAAGCTAATAGCAGTCAGTCAGTGTCCTTCAAGCGGCTCTGTCAGGCCTTCCTTCAGCGTGTGCCCTGCACAACCCTGCCAGCGTACTTTGACAGTTGCCACTCATATCTTGTGTCTCTATAGCGTGCTTTTACAACCAAAATTTTGTTTCCACTGTAATAGAAGAGCAGTTGCCTGCCTGCCAGCTTCTGTGTGAGGTTCACATTGGATACTGTGCCTACTTGCCCAGTGCCACCACTCATATCTGTTTTAACAATTGGTTAAGCTTTACATTTAAAATAAATATTTTTTTTTCACTGTAATAGAAGAGCAGTTAGTTGTCTGCAAGCGTCTGGGTGTCAGGCCTACTTCAGCGTGTGCTCTGCAGACCTGTGCCAGCGTGCTTTGACAGTTGCCACTCATATCTTGTGTCTCTATAGCGTGCTTTTACAACCAAAATTTTGTTTCCACTGTAATAGAAGAGCAGTTGCCTGCCTGCCAGCTTCTGTGTGAGGTTCACATTGGATACTGTGCCTACTTGCCCAGTGCCACCACTCATATCTGTTTTAACAATTGGTTAAGCATTACATTTAAAATAAATATTTTTTTTTCACTGTAATAGAAGAGCAGTTAGTTGTCTGCAAGCGTCTGGGTGTCAGGCCTACTTCAGCGTGTGCTCTGCAGACCTGTGCCAGCGTGCTTTGACAGTTGCCAATCATATCTGGTGTCTCTTTAGCGTGCTTTTACAAAGAAAAAAGGTTTCCAGTGTAAGCTAATAGCAGACAGTCAGTGTCCTTCAAGCGGCTCTGTCAGGCCTTCCTTCAGCGTGTGCCCTGCACAACCCTGCCAGCGTACTTTGACAGTTGCCACTCATATCTTGTGTCTCTATAGCATGCTTTTACAACCAACATTTTGTTTCCACTGTTATAGAAGAGCAGTTGCCTGCCTGCCAGCTTCTGTGTGAGGTTCACATTGGATACTGTGCCTACTTGCCCAGTGCCACCACTCATATCTGTTTTAACAATTGGTTAAGCTTTACATTTAAAATAAATAATTTGTTTTCACTGTAATAGAAGAGCAGTTGCCTGCCTGCCAGCTTCTGTGTCAGGTTGGATTCCTTGCCCATTTGCACAGTCAGTGCCACCACTCATATCTGTTTTAACAATAGCTTAAGCTTTAGATTTTAAAGAAATCATTTTTTTTCACTGTTATAGAAGATCAGTTAGTTGTCTGCAAGCGTCTGGGTGTCAGGCCTACTTCAGCGTGTGCTCTGTAGACCTGTTCCAGCGTGCTTTGACAGTTGCCAATCATATTTGGTGTCTCTATAGCGTGCTTTTAAAACCAAAATTTGTTTTTCACTGTTATAGATTGAATAGCAGTTACTTGTCTTCAAGCGGCTCTGTCAGTCCTTCCTTCAGCGTGTGCTCTGCAGAACTGTTCCAGTGCACATTGCCAATCATATCTGGTCTCACAGTAGCTTGCACGCATAGTACCACTAATCCCCCAAAAAATGACAGGCAGAGGCAGGCCACCCCACAGGGGCCGTCATGGTCGTGGTGCTGTGATTCCCTTTTGCCCTAGAATAATGCCCAGTTTTCAGAAGCCACGTACCCTGAACTTGAAAAGTTCTGAGGACTTAGTTGACTGGCTAACACAAGACACCCAATCTTGTACAGCCTCCGCTCGGAACCTTGACGCACCATCCTCCTCCAGCTTAGCTTCAGGCACCTCTCAAGATAGCACTCACCCGCCTGCTGCCACCACCAAAACTAGCACCACAGCCGCTTTACTTGGTATGTCAGAGGAGTTATTCACACACCCGTTTGAAGAAATGAGTGATGCGCAACCATTATTGCTAGAGGATGTAGATAACAGGGATATGTCTCAGGCAGGCAGCATTAAACACATGGAGGTACGGTGTGATGATGATGATGTTGTACCCGCTGCTGCTTCCTTTTCTGAGTTGTCAGATACAAGCGAAGCGGTTGATGATGACGATGCATCCATGGATGTCACGTGGGTGCCCGCTCGGCAAGAAGAAGAACAGGGCGAAAGTTCAGATGGGGAGACAGAGAGGAGGAGGAGACGAGTTGGAAGCAGGGGGGGGGGTCGTCGCAAGGAGCTAGCGGCACAGTCAGACAGCATGCATCGGCACCCGGGGTCAGCCCGACAGCACGCCAATCAACGCATGCTGTGTCCACCACCAGAATGCCGTCATTGCAGAGCTCAGCAGTGTGGCATTTTTTTTGTGTGTCTGCCTCTGACAACAGCGATGCCATTTGCAACCTGTGCCAAAGGAAACTGAGTCGTGGGAGGTCCAACACCCACCTAGGTACAACTGCTTTGCGTAGGCACATGATCTCACATCAAACGCCTATGGGATCAACACATGAGTACAAGCAGCACGCCTACTCTAAGCCGCCATCCTCCTCCTGGTCCAGCATCTTCAGCCACGTCAACCACTGCTGTCCTTCTTGCCCCCTCTCAACCATCCGCCACTCCGTCTCCCGCCTTGAGCAGTTCCCGCTCATCTGCCCACAGTCATGTGTCTGTCAAGGACATGTTTGAGCGTAAGAAGCCAATGTCACCAAGTCACCCCCTTGCCCAGCGTCTGACAGCTGGCTTGTCCGAACTATTAGCCCGCCAGCTTTTACCATACAATCTGGTTGAGTCTGAGGCGTTCAAAAAATTTGTAGCTATTGGGACACCGCAGTGGAAGGTACCCGGACGGAATTTCTTTTCACAAAAGGCAATCCCCAACTTGTACTCAATTGTGCAAAAGGAAGTCATGGCATGTCTGGCACACAGTGTTGGGGCAAGGGTCCATCTGACCACTGATACCTGGTCTGCAAAGCATGGTCAGGGCAGGTATATCACCTACACTGCGCATTGGGTAAACCTGCTGACGGCTGACAAGCAAGGAATGCGTGGCATTGCAGAGGAGTTGGTGACACCGCCACGAATTGCAGGCAGTCCTGCTGCCACCTCCTCTACTCCTCCTACTCCATCCTCTTCCATAACCTCCTCGGCTGAGTCCTCTTGTGCCGCTGCTTCTTGCTCCACATCAACGGCACCCCCCCAGCTCCCCAGGTACTATTCCACATCCCGGATACGGCAGTGTCACGCCGTCTTGGGTTTGACTTGCTTGAAAGCAGAGAGTCACACCGGACAAGCACTCCTGTCCGCCCTGAACGCACAGGTGGAAAAGTGGCTGACTCCGCAGCAACTGGATATCGGCAAAGTGGTGTGTGACAACGGAAAAAATTTGATAGCGGCATTGAAGTTGGGCAAGTTGACACATGTGCCGTGCATGGCACATGTGTGTAATCTGATCGTACAACGCTATGTGCATAAGTACACAGGCTTACAGGACGTCCTGAAGCAGGCCAGGAAGGTGTGTGGCCATTTCAGGTGTTCCTACACGGCCATGGCTCACTTTGCCGATATCCAGCGGCGAAACAACATGCCAGTGAGGCGCTTGATTTGCGACAGCCCTACACGTTGGAATTCAACACTCCTAATGTTCGACCGCCTGCTCCAACAAGAAAAAGCTGTTAATGAATATTTGTATGACCGGGGTGCTAGGACAGCCTCTGGGGAGCTGGGAATTTTTTTGCCACGTTACTGGACGCTCATGCGCAATGCCTGTAGGCTCATGCGTCCTTTTGAGGAGGTGACAAACCTAGTCAGTCGCAACGAAGGCACCGTCAGCGACATCATACCATTTGTTTTCTTCATGGAGCGTGCCCTGCGAAGAGTGCTGGATCAGGCTGTAGATGAGCGTGAAGAGGAAGAGGAAGAGTTGTGGTCACCATCACCACCAGAAACAGCCTTATCAGCATCGCTTGCTGGACCTGCGGCAACGCTGGAAGAGGATTGTGAGGAAGAGGAGTCAGAGGAGGATTGTAGCTTTGAGGAGGAGGAGGAGGAGCAAGACCAAACACAACAGGCATCCCAGGGTGCTCGTTGTCACCTATCTGGTACCCGTGGTGTTGTACGTGGCTGGGGGGAAGAACATACCTTCAATGACATCAGTGAGGAGGAGGAACGGGAAATGAGTAGCTCGGCATCCAACCTTGTGCAAATGGGGTCTTTCATGCTGTCCTGCCTGTTGAGGGACCCTCGTATAAAAAGGCTGAAGGAGAACGACCTGTACTGGGTGTCCACGCTACTAGACCCCCGGAATAAGCAGAAAGTGGCGGAAATGTTACCCAATTACAACAAGTCGGAAAGGATGCAGCATTTGCAAAATAAATTAAAAAGTATGCTTTACACAGCGTATAAGGGTGATGTCACAGCACAACGGGAATCTAACAGGGGGAGAGGTGGAAGTCATCCTCCTCCTCCTCCTCCCACGACCACGCCGGCAAGGACAGGACGCTTTAAAGACGTGTTGTTGATGGAGGACATGCAGACCTTTTTAAGTCCTATGCATCGCCAAAGCCCTTCGGGATCCACCCTCAGAGAGCGACTTGACCGACAGGTAGCAGACTACCTCGCCTTAACTGCAGATATCGACACTCTGAGGAGCGATGAACCCCTTGACTACTGGGTGTGCAGGCTTGACCTGTGGCCTGAGCTATCCCAATTTGCGATAGAACTTCTGGCCTGCCCCGCTTCAAGTGTCCTGTCAGAAAGGACCTTCAGTGCAGCAGGAGGTATTGTCACTGAGAAGAGAAGTCGCCTAGGTCAAAAAAGTCTAGATTACCTCACCTTTATTAAGATGAATGAGGGATGGATCCCAAAGGGACTGACACTGGGCGATACATTCACTTAAAAAAGGCCTGATGAGATGAGCTGCCTTGGGCTAAAAATGGTCCACACGCTGCTGTATTTTAGCTCTGAATGACGTTTGACTTGCGTGACTTATCCGCCACCAACTAGGGTTCAAGCCGCCATGTTTTAGGGCACTTTCTGCCTGTGAAACAAACATCAATTTTTCTGGCCGCTGCTACAGCAGCGGCTGCAACAATACCAAATTTTCCAGGCATGTGTACATGCCTAATTTTTAGGCCCACTGGTGCAGCACTGTGGCTTCAAAAACCAAACCAAAAATTAAAATCCTCCAAGATGGCACCAATATACCAGTGGTCTAAGCATCTTCCCACCTTGGCCTAAAAAGGGGAGGTGATTCAACAATTACAAATCTCTGCCATTTACACGTCCACTGATAGGAGACGCGGAAGGTATTAAACTGATATGAACAATACTCCACTCCTATCAGTAGGTCCGTCCCATTGTGATTTATGCCCCCCACCCACCGCGCAGGGATGGGGGCCTTGGGGGAGGAAAGTAGGCCCCCCCATTGTGATTTATGGCCCCCACCCACCGCGCAGGGTTTGGGGAGGACAGTAGCTCCCCCCAGTGTGTATCAGGGGCTTTGAGGACAGGTGTCAATCCATACCTGCCAAGTGACCCTATGTAGGGGGAACAGTCTCTATTCTGCTCTGTGTCAGTGTGTATCAGGGATCATTAGGATAGGTGTCAATCCATATCTGCCAAGTGACCCTATGTAGGGGGAACAGTCCCTATTCTGCTCTGTGTCAGTGTGTATCAGGGGTTTTGAGGACAGGTGTCAATCCATATCTGCCAAGTGACCCTATGTAGGGGGAACAGTCTCTATTCTGCTCTGTGTCAGTGTGTATCAGGGGTTTTGAGGACAGGTGTCAATCCATATCTGCCAAGTGACCCTATGTAGGGGGAACAGTCTCTATTCTGCTCTGTGTCAGTGTGTATCATGGTCTCTGTGGACGGTGAACAGTCTCTATTCTGCTCTGTGTCAGTGTGTATCAGGGATCATTAGGATAGGTGTCAATCCATATCTGCCAAGTGACCCTATGTAGGGGGAACAGTCCCTATTCTGCTCTGTGTCAGTGTGTATCAGGGGTTTTGAGGACAGGTGTCAATCCATATCTGCCAAGTGACCCTATGTAGGGGGAACAGTCTCTATTCTGCTCTGTGTCAGTGTGTATCAGGGGTTTTGAGGACAGGTGTCAATCCATATCTGCCAAGTGACCCTATGTAGGGGGAACAGTCTCTATTCTGCTCTGTGTCAGTGTGTATCATGGTCTCTGTGGACGGTGAACAGTCTCTATTCTGCTCTGTGTCAGTGTGTATCATGGTCTCTGTGGACAGGGAACAGTCTCTATTCTGCTCTGTGTCAGTGTGTATCAGGGGTTTTGAGGACAGGTGTCAATCCATATCTGCCAAGTGACCCTATGTAGGGGGAACAGTCTCTATTCTGCTCTGTGTCAGTGTGTATCAGGGATCATTAGGATAGGTGTCAATCCATATCTGCCAAGTGACTCTATGTAGGGGGAACAGTCCCTATTCTGCTCTGTGTCAGTGTGTATCAGGGGTTTTGAGGACAGGTGTCAATCCATATCTGCCAAGTTACCCTATGTAGGGGGAACAATCCCTATTCTGCTCTGTGTCAGTGTGTATCAGGGATCATTAGGATAGGTGTCAATCCATATCTGCCAAGTGACCCTATGTAGGGGGAACAGTCTCTATTCTGCTCTGTGTCAGTGTGTATCAGGGGTTTTGAGGACAGGTGTCAATCCATATCTGCCAAGTGACCCTATGTAGGGGGAACAGTCTCTATTCTGCTCTGTGTCAGTTTGTATCAGGGATCATTAGGATAGGTGTCAATCCATATCTGCCAAGTGACCCTATGTAGGGGGAACAGTCTCTATTCTGCTCTGTGTCAGTGTGTATCAGGGATCATTAGGATAGGTGTCAATCCATATCTGCCAAGTGACCCTATGTAGGGGGAACAGTCCCTATTCTGCTCTGTGTCAGTGTGTATCAGGGGTTTTGAGGACAGGTGTCAATCCATATCTGCCAAGTGACCCTATGTAGGGGGAACAGTCTCTATTCTGCTCTGTGTCAGTGTGTATCAGGGCTGGGCTTTGAGGACAGGTGTCAATGTTAGGTGATTTCTGCCCTTTATGGATTAAAAGCAGACTCTGCATCAACTGTGCAATTTTCCATGGGAGTTTTGCCATGGATCCCCCTCTGGCATGCCACCGTCCAGGTGTTAGTCCCCTTGAAACAACTTTTCCATCACTATTGTGGCCAGAAAGAGTCCCTGTTGTTTTTAAAATTCGCCTGCCCATTGAAGTCAATGGCGGTTCGCGCGGTTCGCCGGTTCGCGAACATTTGCGGAAGTTCGCGTTCGCCGTTCGCGAACCGAAAATTTCGGGTTCGCGACAACACTATTTCAGATGAATTCTGGAAACTTTTCCAGTAGCCATCACAATCACCTAACTTGAACCCGATAGTAAATCTCTGGTTGAATATTACTGAACTCGAGGCCATTGCTAATGAGCAATGGGCTAAGATTCCTCAGAAATGCTGCCAGAAGCTGGTGTCTGATTACACATGTCATTTGCAGCAGGTAATAACAGCAAAAGGGTTCTCTACTAAGTACTAAAAATGCTTGCCATGAATGGGATAATTATGAGACAGAAAAGTCATAAGTTGAATTTTCAATTGAATTTGGGGAAACCACTTGAAGCATTCATTGTGTTGAGCTATTTCAATTGCTTTTGTTTGATTTGCTCATTGCAAACAGCTGAAAGTCTGTAAATGTTGAAAATAAACCCTATATGCAATGGGGGTTGAATAATTTTGATTACAACTGTATACTGTCATATATATCACAATAGTCACTATCTTAGAAAATAGAAATTAATTATTTATCCCCAAAACAGACAGTTTTTTTTTTAAATAGAGACAAACAGTTGTCTTTTATTCGTGATTTTAGCTGTAAGAGTCACAATGTTAAAAAGATGTTTTAATAAATATTGGCCAATTCTTAAGAGGGATGAGATTTTAAATTCCATACTTCCGGACAGACCAAATATAGTTTATACGGGTATTCCTAACCTAAAGAATAATTTGGTACAGTGCCATTTAAGGACAAAACAAAACTAAAAAAAAAATCTTTGAGGAGGAACTGTGGTGCCTGTGGTTAAAACCCCTTCAGCCACTTACCTTATTCCAGCATCGGGCACCCTCGACACTAGTGACCTCTCCTCCTCGTCCAATGTCAGCTCCCCCGTCCAACGTCACTGGAGCCGAATGCTCATGCGAGGCAAGGGCCGCACACATTCAAAGTGCCCATAGGAAAGCATTTCTCAATACTTTCCTATGGACGCTCTGTGCGATGGAGAAATTCCGGAAGACAGCCATTAGAGGCTGGATTAACCCCAAATGTAAACTCTGAAACTGTTATGTTTACATGTGAAGGGTTAAAACCTGAGGGACCTGGCACCCAGACTACTTCATTGCGCTTAAGTGGTCTGGGTGACTATAGTGTCCCTTTAGTAGAGTCTTTGAGTGATGTCACTTTTTAGAATATGTATTCCAATATTTGTTTTAGACTATAGGAGTTTATACCTTTTTAATCTTGAATAGGCAATGTGTATTTATATGGAGTTCATTTATTTTGCCATACAAGGAAAGAGGAGCAGGAGATCAATTTTATATAGGTATGGTTTATATATATATATATATATATATATATATATGTATATATATATATATATATATATATATATATATATATAATATATATGTTTACTTAGGTAAAGGATTTTCATGGATTTTTTTCTTAAAGTTTTTGTATTTTTGTATATATTTAAATTAGTTTTTTTTTCCAAACATTTTTATTTAAAGATATGTACTTGTTGGGCTATATATATATTTATTTATATACAATTAGTATACAATAATATTTTGAACTCTTTCTACCTTTTTCCATGGGAGTACCTACCAGAGGAATATTTTGCAGATGACACAAAACTTTGTAAAGTAATAAAATGTGAGCAGGATATTGCTTTGCTGCAGAGGGATTTGGATAGATTGGGGGACTGGGCACTAAAATGGCACATGAAATTTAACGTAGAGAAATGCAAAGTTATGCACTTCGGGGTTAAGAATGCACAAGTTACTTACACACTAAATTGTAGTGAATTAGGGATAACCACACACAAGAAGGATTTGGGAATTGTTATAGACAACAAATTAGGCAGCAATATGCAATGTCAATCTGCAGTTGCTAAAGCCAGTAAGGTTTTGTCAGGTATAAATAGGGGCATAAATTCTCGGGATGAAAATATAATTGTGCCTCTTTATAAATCGCTGGTAAGACCACACCTTGAATATGCTGTGCAATTTTGGGCGCCTGTTCTAAAGAAAGATATCATGGCACTAGAAAAAGTCCAGAGACGAGCTACAAAATTGATAAAAAGAATGGAGCATTTTAGTTATGAAGAAAGGTTAAAAAAAATAAATCTGTTTAGTTTGGAAAAACGGCATCTGAGAGGGGATATGATAACTTTATACAAATATATTTGGGGCCAGTACAAACCTTTATCTGGAAATCTATTCATAAACAGGGCTATACATAGGACATGAGGTGACACATTTAGGCTGGAAGAAAGGAGATTTCATCTAAGGCTAAAACAATTTTTTTATACGGTAAGAGGAATAAGGATATGGAATTCTCTGCCTGAAGAGGTGGTTTTGTCAGAGTCACTACATATGTTTAAACTGCAATTGGATAAATACTTACAAAAACATAACATACAGGGATATAATTTCTAATTAGTGGGGTAATAGCTGCTTGATCCAAGGAGACATCTGACTGCTATTTTGGGGTCAAGAAGGAATTTTTTTCCTAGTTTGTGGCAAAATTGGAAGCGCTTCAGACTAGGTTTTTTGCCTTCTTTTGGATCAACAGCAACAACATATGTGAGGTAGGCTGAACTTGAGGGGCGCAAGTCTCTTTTCAGCTATGTAACTATGTAAATATGTAATATATGCTGCCAGCTGCCAATTCCCCTTATTGTGTGTATTTCTCCCTCTTGATGTATACCACATGTTGTGCAAGAACAAATATAATCTGTGATTGTTATAGAGATGGGGATACATATAAAGGTCTCTATATTGAAGATTACGAATTCCCGTTTAAAAAATGTCCGCTGGTGAACTTCCAGTCATGTGCTACTAGATATGATAAATGGCTGATCGAGGAATGGAAGTGATGTGACGGGGTTATCTGCACATCACTTCTGGAAGAAAAGTCGGTGAGTGAAAACAGTTGAGCGAAAAACACCCACGATATCCGCATCTGTAAATGGCTGGAGAATGGATAGCGGAACCAATGAGGGAACAACTATCGATTTAAAAAGAGGAAATTAAGTATGAATGGATAACTCTGATTGAGAAAGCCTAAGGGAAGGGCTAAACACGTCTTGGAGAAGCCATTGTGGACTTTAATGTATTTTCATTTATTGTTTTTGTTATATTTTAATATATGTATAATAAATTGATCCAATTGGATTTTTAGTCCTACTGGAGATCCACTTAATTTACCTCCAACAAAGAAGGAATACCCCCCATAGTGAGTCAACAACTTTAATTCCCAGAGCCAGGTTCCTCTTATTGGCTCTGATCAAGGTGAGCAGTTTTTTTATCTGGTTTGTTTATCACTTGGTTTTCAACATACTGCACAATACTATCTTTTGTGTTTTATTTCGATTTTTATAAGAAGAACCAAGAAGAGGGAAAGGTGTCACCTTAGTACACCAATGAGCTTATGACTTGAGCCAGTCCTCCCATATGGCTCTTTCCTTGTGATTTTGTCTATTTTTATATATATTTTTTTATCACAAGTTATTCTTGTTCATATTACAATCTTAGGTTTTTTCTTTTTTTTTCTTTTTACTCTATGTCCAATACGGGACTATTTAAGAATTAGGGGTAAGTGCATTTGATATTAGCTCTCCACTTAGGAGATTGTTGGTGGATTTTCCCTTCCAAACCTCCTTATTTTATTGCAGTTAAACTTATTGGACTATTATAAATACCACCCCCATCCAGTATAGCCCCAGATCATTATAACGGCACATACCCAGGGATGGTGTGTAGTTCTGTCATCACAATTTTCCAGGAAAGGAAAACATTTGTAAGTATTAGTTACATTTCCTAGCCATGACCATGTAAGAGCTTACTATAGGGTGATACTGAAGCAAAAAACACTAGGAAGGATAACAGAAAAACATATGCTGCAAATCAATATATATTATTCATGAAAGAAAAATTCATGAAGAATTGGACTACCTTCCCAAAAGAAGCCTGTTTGGATGATCTCATGTCAAAGCTGAAGTGCTTGATACATGTGTTCCCTGAGGACCAGGTAACTCTTTTGCAAATCTGGTCTTCTGGAATTTGTGCTTCTTCATGCCAGTATGTTGACAAAGTTATTTTTGAACATGCTTGAAGTCTCTGTGAAACCAGAATGACTTGATAAGCCTGGCAATCACTGATATAATTCACCATTATATCAGCAATAGTTTTAACAGAAGTTATATCTCCCTTTTTATGATCTGATGGACTCTGTTCTGTCTGAAATAAGTATCTGGGCATTGTACTACACCCTGGTTATGTAGTGAAGCATCTTCCTCTGATCCAGGTGGCAGCTTGAGATAACCTAAAAGCTTGTGTTGTCTTAAGTACCACCTAGTCCTGATGAAAAGGAAAATATGGTTGTTCAGTTGATAGGACTCCTAACTCTTTCCGTCTGAGGCCATACACACTAAAAGGGTAATCTTCAATGTTAACATCATCAAAGGGATGTCTCCCGATTGTTCAAAAAGAGTGGATTATAAAACGGAAATAACCCAAAGGTAGATCCCATGGGAATGAGGTTAATTTACTAGAAGGGCAAAACTAATATCACAAATCTAGTTATGTCTGGTTCCAAGTCCCAGCATATTCCAGAAAAAGCCAATAAGGCTGAGATTTTGTCATATGTGTCCTGAAATTCCCCAAGCAGAAATTGTGATTTAGTATGAAAAACTAAATATTAAACAAAGTTTTTGTGTAACCTAAATGATTTTATCAGAATGGTTTATGCCAGAGGTAACAGAAGGTGCTTTTCTATGTGCAAATAGCAAAGCACCAACTGAGTTACTTAAATGCAGGGCATTCAGAGGTTGCAATTAAAGGACCACTCTAGGCACCCAGACCACTTCCGCTTAATGAAGTGGTCTGGGTGCCAGGTCCCTCTAGGATTAACCCTTTTTTTTTAATAAACATAGCAGTTTCAGAGAAACTGCTATGTTTATACTGAGGGTTAATCCAGCCTCCAAAACCTCTAGTGGCTGTCTCATTGACAGCCGCTAGAGGCACTTGCGTGCTTCTAACTGTGAAAATCACAGTGAGAGCATGCAAGCGTCCATAGGAAAGCATTGTAAATGCTTTCCTATGCGACCGGCTGAATGCGAGCGCTGCTCCTGCCGCGCATGCGCATTCAGCCGATGACGTCGCAAGGAAGAAGGAGAGGAGGAGTAGAGCTCCCCGCCCGGCGCTGGAGAAAGAGGTAAGTTTAACCCCTTCCTCCCCCCAGAGCCCGGCGGGAGTGGGTCCCTGAGGGTGGGGGCACCCTCAGGGCACTCTAGTGCTAGGAAAACGAGTATGTTTTCCTGGCACTAGAGTGGTCCTTTAAGTAGAAGGTTTGAATTTAGAGTGAACATAATTGAGCCAGGGTCATATCCACAGAAGCATGCAAGAAAGTCCATGCAAAAATTCAGAGAATCAGGAAAGAGAAGAAATGTACATAACACCAAGCATTTTTCTTATTTATTATATGTGACTTCTTAGTCAGTGCCATTATTTTAATGATAATTATTTTTCTGCTTGCTTTGGTTAGGTTTTATGTCTTCCATGTGTTATGTATTGTAGTTTAGATTTTTTGTAAATCTCTATTTTATTAAGTGGTATTTTCATCAATCTAACAATCAAATCCGCATCCATGGCTTTCAGACATAACACCCTATATCTCACAAAGTTAAGAACCATAGATCTGGCTATAGAGTGGACTATATACAGTGATGTATCTGTACATAATTCTCCTGCCAGCTTAAAGATAGAAAGGGGCTCTAGAAGGTAAGATCTGGATACTGAAGTAAGGGCTGCTGTGAAATTAAGTCTTACTAATGACACTACATAAACTTTAGATATGTTGTCGTCAATCGTTTGCTGCATAGTGTCCTTTCAGCATAGGTTGTCGTCAATCGTTTGCTGCATAGTGTCCTTTCAGCATTGTCCACTGGCACATTGGTATGTTTTCCTAGGTTAAACACTGCATCACCCACCTTCAGGGCAACCATCAATGTATTCTGGCCAAGCTGCTACTTGATGAATCACTTGATTACATGCCCTGAGGTGGGACGTCCTTAGTTAGGAGCTATGTGCTGCATACTATAGAGGAAAACGTTTTTTACTCTTCTGGGCAAAACAAAACAAAGCATCCCAGGTAATGCTAAACAAAAAAAATAACTTCTAGGTTACACAATAACCCAACACTGACCAAGAGAGTATAGACAGGAGAAATTAACTGTAACCATACTGAATGGGGAGATGGTATGTATAATAGTCTAATCAGTTTAATTAGTTTAACTGATTTCCTGTCCATAAGGAGTAAGATGAGCAGTAGTAAGTGCTTCCATGGCCATATGCAGGAGATACAGATTTCATTGAAAAGACCCAAGGAAAAAAATAAACTCTCATTGTGGACACAGGTAAATCCTTCATCCTAAAATGAAGGATATATACTCAAATGAAGTATGTGATTGCAGATCTATCTCAGCTATCTTGGAAAACAGATCTTGGGTTCTCTGACAAGCTGATATTTAGCCTCAGCATGGCCTTGACACAGCACGTAGGTAAACTGACATTATGTTTCACTGCTGCCTCAATCTGAATAAATGAAAATACTTAATACTTTGCCAAGATATTCAAAGCTGGTACATTAGATTTAAACCATTCCATAACTTGTCACAATCTTTTTAGAATGTTGCTCATATTCTTTGCTATTACTTTGCTTACTTAAAAGGATCTCCGAATCAATGGCTGGTTATTCTCATTTGTCAGTTGGACTACAGTCTCTGCACAAATATGCACCTTGTGCCCAAAGATTAACATTTGTAAAGATGCTTGACAATACCGATCTATTTTCAAGGATATTTTGACAGATGGGTTAAGACATGCTGAAGCTGATGATGGATAATGTGCTGCTGTTGCTCTGCTCTAGTTTGCCAAGCTGTTGCTATGTTTGATAGATGATGGTGATACCTGTATAGGATAAGACTTTATTCTTTTGTCTCTCAGGGCTGGCTAGAATTCTTAAAGGGAAAGTCTAAGCACCATATCAGTTTATTGCAGTGGTTAACAATGGGCTACAAGCACAATGTTTTGGGATTTTGTCAAACCGTTAAATATCTAATTTTTATAGAAAATTTGCATATTAGTTCACAGTGCATTTACAACATTCATATCACATTACAAATACTACACAGTTTAATATTTATAGTTGTCTGTGTACACGTTTTCTTTTCTCTCTCCTGCTCCAGGATTGCAGATAACAATATAGGATAAAACATAGCATTTTCAGAATATACATGCATACATTTTGCATACAAATTAGCTGAGATACCACGACCGTACAGTGGGTTGCTCATATATTCTCCAATAGCATGTGTTGTGTGACTAGATTGATCCTGTGTGGTGTCCCACAAGTCGTCCCCTTTGTACATAGGTACCCTGTTGCACAACCGTATTATGCACCTAGTTGTCAGTTTGGTAACTAAATCCCAGTTTCAGCATTCCTAGCTAGGTGGTGCTAGTTGGTTGGTGTTTGAGAGAGGTAGTGTACCACATTTATGCATCTACGATCTGACAATGAAATTAATCGAAATGTAAACGTCTATATACTGAAAAGAAAAAGAAAAAGGGGGCGGGATTAAAAAGACAAGGAAAGAAAAAAGACATAACAACAAAACCTCTTACGTCCCTTCTGTTCTTAGTGTCTTATAAAGCTGTTCACCCTATTTTCGAGAATATAGTCCTTGTAAGTGAATGCATGCATATTAATTTAGGTGCTGAGGGGATTAAATTTTAGTCGATGTTCCAACCCACACTCCCACAGCTTAGTGTGGGCCTCCTCTTTACCTTTTAGCCTGTAGGCCATTTGTTCATATGTATGATTGGAGTCTATTCTATTCCACACTTCCTGGGAAGAAGGAGGATTTATGTCTTTCCAGTGACATGCTATACTGGTTTTGCTGCAAAAATGAGGTGGATATTGACACAACTTTGGGGCACAGATAGGATTGCTGGGTATAGATGTAGGAGATAACATTCTGGGCGGAATGGCACCTTCTGCAGTGTGATCAGGGATATGGCAACCCCCTACTGTGGCAAATTAGCCACTATTTACTGTATTGTCCTAAAGATGTGTGTATCCCTTTAAGAACCAAGTATGTGTATGCTGCATATGTTCCATGCGAACAATAGCGTTCGTATGCTGGCAGCATGAAAAACCGCCAGCATTCATACAATAGTTTCACGAACAGTGAATTTCAACACTGTTAGTGAAACAACCAAACTACCGAAGGGAGACCACACACAGGAGGTTGTGTGGCTCCCATTAAGGATTGCAACATTGTTGCAATCAGTAATTAGAGAGATTCAGGGTGGCAGCCGTTCGGCTACCGACCACGCAGCGGTCGGCCATCTTGGATCCTTTGTTAGCCAAGCGGTATTTTGTCGTTGAGCGCCTGGAACTAAAATCGGCTACTCGGCGGCATGAATACCGCTAGACTTCCAAGCCGTTCGGGAGCCCCAGTCCTTCGGTAAAGTGGTTCCCTAAAGTCAATAGGTAGCTTGAAGGTAACAAATGTAATACTTGTTTAGTGCGGCGTTTGGTTATTTATGCTGGGATCTGAGCGGCACTTTCACGAAATGTGTGCTCAGACCCCAGCTATCTACCGAACGTCCATTCGTTCAAATAAAAGGACTATTATAAAAGTTATAGAAATACAAAAATAAGTGGAGCACTAAGATACCTGTACAATTGTAGATATGGTGTATATGGATAATACTGTATTATAGCCTGCAAATAACAAACAACCAAATCATGGTGCAGACAAATATGTTACAAAGGAAAAATAGAGAACAATATGCATATAAAATGTAAACTCACAAATATAGAGCCACAGGGTCACCTGGCTCTAGTGATATACGCCTTGGGATCTTTAAAGGGGATCCACTGCCCTCTTCTTGTATCCTCCTGGTGTCTTCAACTTCCAAATGAAAGATACAGATGCAAATGAGTCAATTTCCAATGAGTCAGGAAGAAATTTATTGAATAAAACAAACAAAAATAAATCTTAACAATTAAAACAAGGATTGAATTCAAATGAATTCAAATGAATCAAAATAACATATAAACTAGTCTTTTAAACCAAAAAGCGTTTCGCCAGGAGCTGGCTTCCTCAGTTGGTGTAAGTTTTCTACTATCGGATGTCCAGACATATAGGAAATTACCATCAAATCCAAGCCGGGAAGTTGCAATTAAGTTTGAGGAATATATTAAAGAAGGATTAGACAATTTTATCAGATTCAGAGGCTAAATATCTGAATATTCAGAATCCACAAATCCCAGTGTTTTACTGTTTACCGAAAATGCACAAGCACTTAACAGACCCCCCAGGGAGACCCATAATTTCTGGAGTGGACAGTATATCGTCAAGAACATCAGAATATATTGATGTCCTTCTCCAACCAATAGTTGTGAAGAATGCAACATATTTGAAGGAAACAATACACATCCTCCAGATTTTAAGTAATATTATATGGGAAGAGAATTTCATTTTAGTAACTTGTGATGTGAGCTCCCTGTATAGTATCATCCCGCACAGTAAAGGAATTGAGGCAGTGCAATACTTTTTAGAACGGTCTGATTTTAAACAGGAACAGATAGATTTTATCAAAGAAGGGATATTTCTCATTTTAACCAACAACTTCTTTTGGTTCAAGGATAGTTTTTATCTCCAAATCAATGGAACGGCGATGGGGACCAAGTTCGCACCCAGTTACGCCAATTTATTTATGGCGTACTGGGAAGAGACATTTATTTTGCACAGTCACTTTGCAGCGAACTTGGTCACCTATCGCCGTTTCATTGATGATATATTTTTTATTTGGAAAGGAGATGAAACCAGTCTGGAACATTTTTTAACTTTTTTAAATAACAATGATTGGGGGATTAGACTCACCTCCACCCACAGTAATTCAGACATCAATTTTTTAGATTTGAATATTTTTATAGAAGAAGGAATACTCCACACCAAAAATTATTTTAAAGAGGTAGACTGCAATGGATATATTGACCTAACAAGCTGCCATCACACCCCATGGCTTACGAATGCACCAAAGAGCCAATTCATGAGACTAAGAAGAAACTGCACGCAAGAAAGAGATTTTTTAATACAGACACAAGTCATAAAGAGTCAGTTTTTAGAAAAGGGGTATAATGAAGAAGGCTTACAATCAAGTATTGAGGAAATTCAAAGACTGAAAAGAAGTGATTTACTTTCCTACAATAAAAAGAAAACTCAAGATGTAGGAAGAAATAAATTTAAGACTCCTTTTGTTTGTGACTTTTCAGCAAGGAACAAAAAAGTAAGACATGCCATTAATAAATATTGGCACCTTTTACAGGATGGCCCAATTCTTAAGGAAATTTTGCCACCAAAACCTCAAATAGTACATAGGGGATGTAAGAATATTAAACAGATTTTAGTCAATAGTGTTTTAAAAGACCCTTCCAGTAAAAGTGACAATTTTCTTACAAAAAGTAAAGGTTTTTATGAATGCGGAACATGCCTAGCATGCAGGGAAACTAATAGTAAAAAAAGAAATATTAAAAATACTAAAGAGATTAGCAATAAAGAATATGATATAAGAGATCAATTGACCTGTTATTCCAAGAACATTATCTACCTCTTAATATGCCCCTGTAACAAAATGTATATAGGGAGAACAATAAGATGCTTACACATTAGGGTTTCCGAACATATAAGGAACATCAAGAAAGGTATAGAAACCCACAGTGTCCCTCAACATTTTAAACAGTACCATAGTCAGAATCCACAGGGACTTGCATTTTGTGCATTAAAATTGATTAAGAGGAAATGGAGAGGTGGAGATTTTTTACAACAAATTGGGAAGGAAGAGATGTCATTTATTTACAATTTTAACACTTTAGTTCCGTTTGGATTAAATTTAGATTTTGAGCTTTGTCATTTTTTATAAACATCTCTTCTTAAAGATCTCCATCTTTCAATAAAGATTTCCCTCTTCCTTTTATATATTACTTTAGGTACATCTATGCATAATGGGTTAGATTCCCTAAATTTTATTATCAGTATTTATTATTCAATTCCTTTTATTTGGATTGTGGATGTCATTGTCAACTATTTTTAACCAGCCCCCTTATTTTATTAGACAATATTTTATCAATTGTGATTACAAACTGTAAAGGTTATTTTAGTGTTTATATTGATTTTATAATTAATAGTAATTGTTCATGTAAATCCTGTTTTGATACTCCCTTTTTGTCTCCTTCTCTTTACTCGTTTTAAATGAATTTAAATTGCGAGTTTGGACTTATTAGATATAAAGACGTTTTGTGAACATCTATGCAAATGAATTAGATGGAACGCAATGCTTGCGTTCCACGAAGAACGAATAGGAGGACAAGCAGAAAAATACACTTGTTATCCGGTCACGTGTGCATCTCACAGACCGATCACGTGTGCGTTCCACGAATAGAACTTACGGATTTACGGATGCCGGCATGGACGCATTAATAAAACATACGTCCCATGAAACATCACGTCCGACAACACAGATGCCGACAATCAAGTAATCTACCTTCTATAAAAGCAGGAAAAGTGCCATTTGAAAACTTACACCAACTGAGGAAGCCAGCTCCTGGCGAAACGCGTTTTGGTTTAAAAGACTATTTTATATGTTATTTTGATTCATTTGAATCCTTGTTTTAATTGTTAAGATTTATTTTAGTTTGTTTTATTCAATAAATTTCTTCCTGACTCATTGGAAACTGACCCATTTGCATCTTTATCTTTCATTTGGAAGTTGAAGACACCAGGAGGATACAAGAAGAGGGCAGTGGATCCCCTTTAAAGATCCCAAGGCGTATATCACTAGAGCCAGGTGACCCTGTGGCTCTATATTTGTGAGTTTACATTTTATATGCGTATTGTTCTCTATTTTTCCTTTGTAACATATTTGTCTGCACCATGATTTGGTTGTTTGTTATTTGCAGGCTATAATACAGTATTATCCATATACACCATATCTACAATTGTACAGGTATCTTAGTGCTCCACTTATTTTTGTATTTCTTTGTCTGTATTTGTGAAGGTTAAGGGAATCCTTTACTTAAGTGTAGAGCCTAATTTCACCTTTCTGGTGGAGTGTGCACTTGTTTTGTTGATATATTATAAAAGTTATGTGTTTTAATGTAAAATGCCGGTTCTGCTGCACAGAGGGATATTCCACTTAACGGTATATTCCAGTGGGAGTATCCCTCTCGTCCAGCAGTGCCTGATGGGAGGAATGTTCAGAATGTTAAGTCCCCCATGTAGTCCCCTACTGTATTGCCCCTGCTATGTCAGTATGGAAACCCCTTGCATGGGGACTTGCATAAATACTGGAACTGTGAATAAAAACCTCAGTTGACTCCCAGCCTATGTGTCGTCTAGTTCTTGGCAAGGAAGAATTCTTACAACGCTACCAGGATTATTGTCTGCTGTATTTATTTGCCTGGATTATTTTATGCTGTTCCTGTTACCCAGCAGAGATACTGTGGATTATACTACCTCTCCGCTACACCTACCCTTTGCCAAAATCTTGTCAGGCTGGGGCAGTCCCAAAAAAGGTGTTTAGGAGAGCCAGTGTGTAGACCACATCTCCAGCAGATTGGGGATACATTGTGAATTTTTTTTGCTAACCTGGCCAGAACCAAGTATAACCTCATTAGAATTTTGCAGTATGCCTCCCAGTGGGTTCCAACCGTTTTGCATATATCTTGACTTTTGCTTTAAGGAGGGATATGGGTCTAAAATTTTGCACAGTGTGGGTGCCTTTCCCGGTTTGGGCAGCGTCACCACATGTTCTTCCAACATCTCTGTGGACATATTACCTGACCTTTTGACCTTTTGATTTCAATAAAAAGAGTAGTGAAAAAGGGAGTCAGGATCGGTTCGAGTTTAAAATAGTACTACCGTATATACTCGAGTATAAGTTGAGTTTTTCAGCACATTTTTTGTGCTGAAAAACCCCAACTCGACTTATACTCGAGTCAATGTCTGTATTATGGCATAATACAGACTGGGGGCTGGCAGAGAGCGCTTACCTCTCCTGCAGCTCCTGTCAGCTCCCTTCTCCTCTGCGCCGGTCCGGTCAGCTCCCCTGTCAGCTCCCAGTGTAAGTCTTGCGAGAGCCGCGGGGTCATAGTGCGGCCGCGAGACTTACACTGGGAGCTGACAGAGGAGCTGACCAGACCGGCGCGGAGGAGAAGGGAGCTGACAGGAGCTGCAGGAGAGGTAAGCACTCTCTGCCAGCCCCCCTCCACTGAACTGCCAATGCCACTGGACCACCACGTGAGTGAGAGCGCCCCTTCCTGCCATGTATCAAGCAGGGAGGGGCGACGAAAAAAAATAAATAATAATAATAAAATAAAATAATAATAAAATAATAAAATAAAAAATAATAATACAACAAAAAAATTATTAAAATAATTAAAAAAATAATAATAATAAAAATGCCCACCCCCCACCAAGGCTCTGCAACACACACACACACACACACTGCACTCATACACACACACACACTGCACTCATACACACACACTGAACTCATACACACTGCATTCATACACACACTGCACTCATACACACACTGCACTCATACACACACACTGCACTCATATACACACACTGCATTCATATACACACACTGCATTCATACACACACTGCATTCATACACACACGCTGCATTCATTATATACACACACTGTAAATAAATATTCAATTAATATAATTTTTTTAGGTTTTAATTTTATTTAGAAATTTACCAGTAGCTGCTGCATTTCCCACCCTAGTCTTATACTCGAGTCAACATGTTTTCCCATTTTTTTTTGGTAAAATTAGGGGTCTCGGCTTATATTCGGGTATATTGAGTATATAAGGTAATTAGAAAGCCCATCAGGCCCTGGGGCTTTGTGTTTTGGTAGTGAGAGTATGAACTTCTGAACCTCTTCTGTCGTGAAGGGACTGTCTAGTGCAGTGCTTTGTTGTTGGGTAAGTTGTGGTAGTTCTGTTCTGTCAAGGAAGTTATGTATGTCGTCTATGGATGGCTATGGTGTTGTTGGAACATCTTTTAAATTGTATAATTTGTTTTAATACAATGCTAATTCGTTGACTATGTCTGAAGGGTTATATAGTTTGCCCTTATTAGGTGAGTTTCTGAAAGGTATTTTGGATTGGAGTTGCTAAGCCTTAAGTTTGTTGGCTAAGACTTTGCCCGTCTTGTTGCCTTGAGTGTAATATTTCAATTTGAGAGATCTCATCCGTATCTCTGTGACTAGGAGGGAAAGGGAGCGTAATTCGCTTTGAATTTGTCCCATATGTTTAGCTAGTTTTTTGACAGTTTTAGTTTATTTTGTGTTTCTAGATCCGCTAGTTCTCGCAGTAATCAGCTGTTTGTGTCAGTCGTTATATTTTTTCGATGCAATCCCTCCCTAATGAGCTCTTATCACAGCTTTGTGTGCTACCCACTGCGTATGTATTGGGAGTTCGTCCGATACGTTATCCCTAAAGTAGTCAGCAGCCGTTGTAGAGATTATGGGCAACACCAAGGTATCGTCCAGCAGCCCTTCATTTAATCTCCACTTCCCCCTCCTTCTCGCTGGGTATAGAGAATTAAAAGTCCACCAGGGCATGGTCTGAACAAATCCTCAGCCCAATATTCACCTCTGCTAAATTTGTAAGAGTGGCTTTATCCACTATGTATAGGTCTATACATAAGTATGTAACGTGGACCGGAGAGAAATATGTGTAGTCTTTTTTTGGGGGGTAAGTTGACCTCCATGCATCATAGAGATTATGGTCTAATAATAGTTTAGAAAAGAGATTGCCGTTTATCATGGACTGTGCGTTGGGGCATTTATTCTGCTCTCTCTTTATGTCTATCTCGGGGTTCGTTGTGCAATTGAAATCCCCACAGATTATTGTGTGGCCTTGTTTCCTGGAGTCTGTTGTTTTAAGGCTTTACAGATGAAGGCTACTTGGGCAACATTTGGGGCATACAGAGAACCTATCGTGATGAGAAATCCATTAATGGTTCCCACCAAAATCAGGAGTCTCCCCTCAGTATCCATGTATTTCTTACTTACTTGGAATACTTAGTCAGTATGGAAGAAAATGGATACCTTATTCATATCTTGGACTACTAATCGTCGTTTGTTTGGGCTGTTTAGTCCTTTAACATTTAGGGAATATATTTTAAATGTGGGAGACGTCATGGTACTCGGTAACCCGTGAGCTGTTCTCCCACTAAGCATTTTGATTCCCTGGTTTGTGGCAGCCCCTCTGTATATTGTGGTCAGACGTAGGTATGCAAATCATACATCAGTATGTAAGGCACATGTGTGTGCCCCCTCTCAAGTGCTGCTTCCTACGAATGTGGTGAGGTGTGGTTGGATTTGCTTCTGTTTGTTTGTACCCCAGTATAAGTTGGGTTTAGACACTGTGTATATGTAAGGGCCGTAACGGGGAAGGAAACAAAAGGAAACATCAATAAACAATACATAAATCAAATTATAAACACAAGTCCTGGATTAATATTCATAAACTAATAACAAAGGCGTATAACTTAACAACAGTAAACATATTGTGATACTCAAGTGGTTGGTTTAGCTGCGGTGCACTAATAGTGGCCCATTAATCCACTAAACTTGTGTTATGCCTCGCCGGAAATCCATTAGTGTCCATCTTTTCCGCGAGGGCCTTTGAAGTGAGGTCTGGACCATAGCATGATGAAGGCCAAATTCCTTAAGCTTTGCCATTCCCACCTCCGGCTCTAGGATTACCACTGTCATTACAGCTAGTGCGGTCCAGCACGCAGAACTATGTAACATCTACACAGACAACAGAAAAGGATAGAATGTAAACCAGTCCTTAGAATGGCTGGACTAATCCATTAAAGACAGAGAATAGTCAAGGGATAGCCGAGGTCAAGGAAGCCAGAAATACACAATGTCGTTAAACAGCCAAGTCAGGGAAGCCAGAAATCAGAATAGTCAGGAATAGCCAAGGTCAAGATACCAGGATTTTTAAAGACAGGACAAGAAAACACACTCTCAGGAATCAGGAACAGAAACCACGACAGGGCAATGAACCAGGGAACGTTAGGGATTTAAATATCCCTCATTTGGCTGTGATTGGTCAGAGGGTGACTTCTGACCCCAGAATGTGAGTGTGCATCGACGTCATGATGTCACACGCACGGTAACGTGACCCTGGGGGTCGGGGCTATATATGGCCGCGACCTCTGATTTCTGCTCATTTCGTCGTTGCAGTCACACCGGTTGGGTGATACTGCACCTCACGGCGAGCCTGGAGCCATGACAACTGATTTTCCTCTGTGTCACACCAGAAGCTTAGTTGGTTCCCCCATCTATATGGGATGTTGCTGTTCCGCAGAGTTTTAGTCACGTTAACAAATTCTCGCCTCCATGCCATGGTAGTTGCAGAGAGGTCAGCAAAGATACGTATCCCTTGGTAAGGGTCAGGTAATGTTGCAAGCTTCCTCGTTGCATTCTGCAGTTTCTCTTTGGAGCTGTAGTAATGGAAGCGGGAAATAGTGTCCTTTTGAATATCCCCCTTAAAATTGAGCTGGCCTGGGGAGTCGATGTACTCTGTCGAAAGTCCATGCTCTATCATCCGGGTGCAGTACCAGGGCTTTGCACAGAGCCTTCACATATTGCGGCAGGGCTTCTGTGGAGAAAGCGTCAGCTATGCCTCAGAAAAGCGGATTTTATTATGCCTCACTCTGTCCTCCATATCGGCCATTTTCAGCTTCACTGTGGCCTGTTCTTCTTCCAACCTTTGCAGTTTATCCACCACTTCATTGTGAGCGGAACTAAGTTCGTCTGTCTTGGTCTCTAAGTGACTAATACGTCCTCCCAAGTCCTGGATATCCTTTCGAAGATCCGCCGTTATTTGATGAAAGTCAGCTCTGAGGGATGTTTTAAGGTCTTGTAGCATGAGATGCAAGCTCTTGTTTGTTACAGGGATGTTATCCTGAGAAAACGGAAGCAACTCCGACTCTGCTTGGCCGTCAGATGCAGGTGAGTGTGGTAAGATGTCGACGCCATCTTGTATTTGCCTTGTGCGGTCTTTTTTTCTGTGCCGCTTTGAGTCCATGAGTTTCGTTGTTTGGAGGGTGCCATCTAGTTCCCTGGGTCATGTGCCCCCAGAATATGGGTGTTTGTAGCATATTTGGCTTATTTTTAGTCGCTTTGGGCCCGGTGGTTCACGGAGCTCTCACACCATGCGTCCTCTCCATGCAGCAGTGGACCACGCCCCCAAATGGTTTGATGTTAATGTGGGAATTCTCAAGCACTGTGTGCCCCGTTCTTGAGTTGTTTACTGGATAATTAGGAACATCACTTGTTGGACAACATAAGATGACATTAGTGATAAACTGTGAGTAATGGGCAAAAGCAGGATTCAGCCAAGTCAAATCACTACTTCCACACCATTCATCCTTTTGGATTAATGGTACCCCCTTCATCCCAATGACACCAAAAAATATGATCAGAACCCTCTTTCAGTCATTAGCACAACTCTCTGTTTATTTACAATCTTGAAATGTTGTCTTCATTTTCTTCCCTTATTGTAACACTATATTTTTGTTAAATATTGTTACACTCAATAAATCTGTGGTTAATTGTACCTACTGACATACAGCATTAGTCAGTTGAACCTTTAATAGTAGCATACAGGAATGGTACTGTGATGCGGCTTTATCCTTGCTGAAAAGTAAATAATGTAAGAAGTGCGGATTGCAGAGCAAGGGCCGGTGTCAGCAGCTCAAAGAGCTCCCTTTTTATCATGGAAAAGGAAGTTCCCCATACAGCAAACAGCTGTTCAATCAGCTGAGTGATTTGACATGACATTGGATTGAAATCCATCAAAATATTCAAGAGTGGGCTGGCAGAAATGTCCCTGTGATAATGGAGACTGGGAGACAACTTGTCCCTGTCTGCTAATAGTAATTTACTCAACATTTACCCCTGCTCTGCATAAGGGTGGTAATAGTAGAGAAGGTAACAATGGACCTGCTTCTTGCCATAGCACTTGCTCTTCCTGCTTCTTCCCTCAGTAATACAGACTTCTCGGGTCTTCGCAGATGTTGGTTCATACTTGAACTAGTGAGATGACCCTCAAAAATTAAACACCACAATGCACACAATACACAGTTTAGCTTTTCTTTTTACAAACACTTAAAGGACCACTATAGTGCCAGGAAAACATACTCGTTTTCCTGGCACTATAGTGCCCTGAGGGTGCCCCCAACCTCAGGGTCCCCCTCCCGCCGGGCTCTGGTGTGAGGAAGGGGTTAAACTTACCTCTTTCTCCAGCGCCGGGCGGGGAGCTCTCCTCCTCCTCTCCGCCTCCGATCCTCCCTTTCGGCTGAATGTGCATGCACGGCAAGAGCTGCGCGCGCATTCAGCCAGTCTCATAGGAAAGCATTTACAATGCTTTCCTATGGACGCTTGCGTGCTCTCACTGTGATTTTCAGTGAGACAGCCACTAGAGGATTTGGAGGCTGGATTAACCCTATTATAAACATAGCAGTTTCTCTGAAACTGCTATGTTTATAATAAAAAGGGTTAATCCTAGAGGGACCCGGCACCCAGACCACTTCATTAAGCTGAAGTGGTCTTGGTGCCTAGAGCGGTCCTTTAACAACAAAAATAAACCTGTGAAACTGTAAATTGCCGATTGCAAGTTATTGTAAAATTAGAGAAGCAGACCTGGTGGGTCAGAAAAAATTGGGCGCCCCCTTGTGGGGATCTATGCATATGTACAGAGGGTAAAGCGTAACCTTTAATGAATGCTGTATAAAAAGGTATAGTAACCTATGATAAGATCGCAAATAAGCGATAAACAAAAAGGAAAAAATAAAACAAATATATGGGAGGTTATACTAGAGAAAAAACACACACGCGTTAGATGGGGTGAAGTGTACCCAAAATGAGTTCCCTGGAGGACACTTCAATGATCCCCCCAACGTGAAAAAATAATTCTCAAGTGCACTAGTAACTCAGATTCAGTAATATTATGTAGCACTCTCCAGTCAGTACCCAAAAATCGAACCCACCAAACCGGGGTCAATGAGGGTAGATGGAGTAGCAAAAACCTGCGTACTCAGGAGAGGGCTGTAGCAATGGGAATAACAAAACGAGGTATGTATACTAAGTAATAACACACTGTCCAGGATAAATACAATGTAGCTGAGACAGTGATCTGGTTGTTAGAGCCTAACCTCCAGTGGCCAGGGGAACAGAACTGTGGGAGAGAGAGAATCAAACTGTGCTGAACAGAATTCCCCACCCCAACCCCCTGCGTCCCTTCACTCTTGCTGCCTCTGGGGTGACTGTCTCACAATCCAGACTACTAGTATATCTCGTGGAGTCAAACCTTAATTGCTAACTAAAACTTTGCCTCAAACAAAGCAATAGGGAATAACAGAATAAGGTGTTTACTAATGTGATAACTCACTGTCCAGGATATATACAATGTTGCTGTGACAGTGATCTGGTAATCAGAGCCTAGCCTCTAGTGGCCTAGGGAACAGAACTGTGGGAGAGAGAGAATCAACTGTGCTGAGTAGAGTTCCCCACCCCAACCCCATACGTCCTTTCCCTCTTGCTGCCTCTGAGGTGACTATCTCATAATCCAGCTTTCTAGTATCACTCGTGGTAAACACCCTTGATTGCTAACTGAATCTTTGCCGAGAGCAATGGCACCGGATAACCTCCCTGCCTGCCTGACACGTGTTTCGGCGCCGCTATCTGCGCCTTCTTCGGAGGCTTAACCCTCCGAAGAAGGCGCAGATAGCGGCGCCGAAACACGTGTCAGGCAGGCAGGGAGGTTATCCGGTGCCATTGCTCTCGGCAAAGATTCAGTTAGCAATCAAGGGTGTTTACCACGAGTGATACTAGAAAGCTGGATTATGAGATAGTCACCTCAGAGGCAGCAAGAGGGAAAGGACGTATGGGGTTGGGGTGGGGAACTCTACTCAGCACAGTTGATTCTCTCTCTCCCACAGTTCTGTTCCCTAGGCCACTGGAGGCTAGGCTCTGATTACCAGATCACTGTCACAGCAACATTGTATATATCCTGGACAGTGAGTTATCACATTAGTAAACACCTTATTCTGTTATTCCCTATTGCTTTGTTTGAGGCAAAGTTTTAGTTAGCAATTAAGGTTTGACTCCACGAGATATACTAGTAGTCTGGATTGTGAGACAGTCACCCCAGAGGCAGCAAGAGTGAAGGGACGCAGGGGGTTGGGGTGGGGAATTCTGTTCAGCACAGTTTGATTCTCTCTCTCCCACAGTTCTGTTCCCCTGGCCACTGGAGGTTAGGCTCTAACAACCAGATCACTGTCTCAGCTACATTGTATTTATCCTGGACAGTGTGTTATTACTTAGTATACATACCTCGTTTTGTTATTCCCATTGCTACAGCCCTCTCCTGAGTACGCAGGTTTTTGCTACTCCATCTACCCTCATTGACCCCGGTTTGGTGGGTTCGATTTTTGGGTACTGACTGGAGAGTGCTACATAATATTACTGAATCTGAGTTACTAGTGCACTTGAGAATTATTTTTTCACGTTGGGGGGATCATTGAAGTGTCCTCCAGGGAACTCATTTTGGGTACACTTCACCCCATCTAACGCGTGTGTGTTTTTTCTCTAGTATAACCTCCCATATATTTGTTTTATTTTTTCCTTTTTGTTTATCGCTTATTTACGATCTTATCATAGGTTACTATACCTTTTTATACAGCATTCATTAAAGGTTACGCTTTACCCTCTGTACATATGCATAGATCCCCACAAGGGGGCGCCCAATTTTTTCTGACCCACCAGGTCTGCTTCTCTAATTTTTCATACAATTGTGTAAGGGTTACCCCCTATTCTGGCCGCCCCCGGACACACATGAGGTCTTTTCCCCTTGCTGGGAATCGAACTCATTTCTTTCTTACCAAGTTATTGTAAAGCAGCAGTGGCTAGCAGTAGGATACTGCACTAACCGTAACCAACATGCTCACACTCATTATGAATGAATCAAGCTACTACTCAAAGTTTATGTGAGTGCCACTATGGCAGTAAGTAGGCAAAATACTTTTTTCTTCTTTTTACTGAACAACGGTACAGTTCATTTATATAAAATCTACAAACACTTAAAAAAGGAAACATTAAAAAAAAATGAAACTGGAAATTGATGATTCCAAGTTTTTATAATTGCTAGCTCGAGTTGGATTCATCAGTATTTTAGACCTAGTCTCATACTAAGATTAATGAAACAATGACAATCTTGCTTCAAGCGTCACTGGAAGCAACTAGCTAACTAGAAACAGAAATAAGCTAAACCTAATCTCAAATTAGATTCAATGACAAAGGCTATTTCCTACATCCACAGAGGCACATCAAGGGTAAATCACACAGTATCAATGGTGGTTTGTCTCCCTCAATAGCCAAAGTAAATGTGTCTGGAAGAATTGGAAGTATAGATTGAATTACCTATTTTCCTCTATTGGTCATTTGTCCTTTGAGCTGCAAATAAATTCAACATTTACTGACTGTCCCTAACTATCAATTATAATTTTCTACCTTTTGATTGGACAGGATCAGGGCCGGATTTTCCTATAGGCTAACTAGGCTTCAGCCTAGGGCCTCAAGATCAAGAGGGGCCTACATTCAAATTGTTAGAAAAATTAAAATTACACTATTCTAAAAACAGTGAACACTAAAACACTGAACCGAAAATAAGGAGAAATTCTACGCATATGATATGACCAGTGGTGTACTAATGGGGGGGGGGTGGAGGGGGGGGGATGGTCCGCCCCGGGTGCCACTTACTAGGGGTTGCCCGGGGCAGACTGCAATGCCCCTCCTGCCGCGATTGCCAAGACCAGCGGTCTGCAGCTCCGCAATGTGCAGAGCTGCAGACCATGGATCTCACGTGCACTGCCCAATCAGAGCGTTGCCGCGGGTTACCACTGCAACACTCTGATTGGGTCTCACGAGATCCATGGTCTGCAGCTCTGCAGAGCTGCAGACCGGAAATGAGGGCCACTGGACCACCAGGGACCCCACCGGACCACCAGGCAGCCCCCACTGGACCACCAGGGATTTAAGGTAATTTTTTTAGTCACCCCCCCTCTCCTCATCACCCCCTCCCTCTAACAATCACCCCCCTCTCCTCATCACCCCCCTCCCTCTCACAATCACCCCCCCTCTCTTCATCTCGACTTTTTTTTTTTATTTATTATCCGTGCCACATTTTTTATAAAGGTTAGTACCAATCACAACATGTTTCATTTAACATATTGATATATATCACAGTAATGGTGTATTTTATTGTCTCTCATGTAATTTACAAACTTAAAAATGGGAGGTGAAATGGCCTCATAAGTGAAATAGCCTAGGGCCTCTTTTCACCTAAATCTGGCCCTGGACAGGATATAGAGCCCACATTATTGGGCAGAGCCCTTGAATACCATGGTAAACTAAATTGCTTATTTATGCCCACCACAACAAAACAACCTCCCCTATTATTTTCCGGAGTCAGGATTGGTACTTTGAAACATGAATCATCACAATCTTTTTCAGGGTTGCACAGGTTGACGTCATTAAGATTCTGCTATAATTAAAATATATACCTTCAATATGGTGTGCCACTAAAGCTGTACTTAATATATTAATATTTAATGTAAACAAAAATGCTAAGCCATTAGTTGCACAGTGCCTACCTTTTGCCACCACACTGCTTAGTAATTTTAGGCTTACTCTACTCATTTCTTTAATACCCAATTTAATTATATATTCTTACATACAATTTTAAAATGCCCCATTGGGTGAAAAATTTATACTTTTACTACAAATATGCTATTCCCAGGTTAGTGAACTTAATCTAAAATGTGACACTTGATGTTGAGTTAACAGTTCCAGTTGAAAAGAGACGCGAGGATTACCCTTAGAGCTATAAATGAACAGGATGATAAAGATACAAAGAGGGGTAGACACTGCACACTTGACATTTTAATACAAGAGCAATTGTTAAAACCTTTGAATTCTATGGTACCATCTGCACATAACATGATATTCCTTTGTATTTGCTCATTTGAAATATCCTCACCTGAGCCCATTCAAATATAGTATTTGTCATTACATTACAATTTCCATAGATAATAATGATTATATTTATTATACAATGTATTCGTTGTTCAAGTTATATTTTTGCATGTGTGTAATGTTTATTGCTGGATGTGATAATTATCACCAAAAAGATGCATTCATAAAAAATAGCACAATTTCCTTCAATATGAGAATTCTAAAATAATTATGTAACATTAAAGGGTTAGGGTTGTAAATACATTTTACAAAGTCATGTGAAACAGAGAGCATATAGAGTCTTTAAAGCTATCTTTCCTTTCCTTCTGGGAATTCACCATTCTTGACACCGGTATCTAATGTATGGGCCATGTGAATAATCTAAAATGCAAAGAGTTGCAGAGGACATAAATCTTATAAAACAGATGAGTTTAATAAAAGCAATTGTTTTGTTTAGGTTATCTAATGGTATCATCCTCATCTAACAAAGGGGTAAATTACTGTCGAGTTTTCGTGTCTGATTGGCCAATACCTGAGTTTTCAATGAGATTACAATCCTAAAATGTCACAAACTTTTTCTGAAAATAATGACACCAAAGTTAGATATCATTATTGATCTTAAACCTGATTAACTTTAGTCATTATCATTAATCACTCAATCTCAATACTGTGAGGTGGACTTCAAGCAAAATTGATTCTTTTTGGAAACATGTGAACTGCCTTTCTGATTACTCTCATAGAGCAGCAGTAATGTTAATAGGTGGCAAGTTCCATATCAACATTAAATGTGTTCATTTTTCTGTAAGCATATTAAAATAAGATTTTTTTTGTATAGAATATATATGTGTGTATCAGGTTATCCATTTTGCTAAATTATGTTGTTGTAACAGTGATTTAATGGATTAATGAGGATGTTTAATTATGTTGCATCCAATGTTGCATCCACATGTCGTCAACTCAGGGGTGTTGGTTTGATATGGTTTTATTTATGCTGATGCATAGACACTTAGTGACTTTTCAAGGCCTTATTGATGTTGAATTCTCTAAGTGAATAATAGTTCCATTAATGTGCTGACAACTCTTCTTTGGAAGGTTGTGATTGCTTTAACCTGTGTGTTTAATCTAAGGCAAAAACCTCTTTAAAACTGAACCAACAATGGTGAGGATTTGGGGAATAGCGTGATTGTGATCTTTTCACAATTGTAATGGCCAATCAACAAATGTTAACATGTAAATAATAATCAAACAATGGATTGTAATGCACTCCTTAAATAAAACTAGATTTGTTCTAGTCTACACAACCTATAATAAACTCACCCATACTGCATAGGATAACATTTAAGATTAATACAGCATTCTTTTTGGAACTTCCCATTCATTAAAGGGACACTCCAGGCACCCAGACCACTTCTGCCCATTGGAGTGGTCTGGGTGCCAACTCCCATCATCCTTAACCCTGCAAGTGTAATTATTGCAGTTTTTTATAAACTGCAATAATTACCTTGCAGGGTTAACTCCACCTCTAGTGGCTGCAGGGCCGGTGCAAGGATTGTTGCTGCCCTAGGCAACAATCCATTTTGCCGTCCCCTCATGAATGCAACTACATTCCCTTTAGATGTTTATTCACTAAACTCTGAATTACAGTGAAGAGACATTTAGGGAAAGAGATGCACTGAGTAGGCATTAAAGGGAAACTATAGTGCCAGGAAAACAAACTTGTTATCCTGGCACTATAGCTTCCCCCTCTGTCAAACGCACCCCCCTCACGGTGCAGAAGGTGTTAAAACTCCTTCTGTCACTTAACTGGGTCCAGCACCAATGTCTTTTGTGCTGGCTTGGGTCCGCCTTTGCTCCTTAATGGCCGCGCTCGCAGTGGTATTTCCATGACGCTAGGTTTTGCGTGACGCTGGACGTCTCAATGCATAGCCACTAGAGGAGTTAACATTAACCCAGGACAGTAATTATTTCAGTTTCTTAAAAATTGCAATAATTACCTTTGCAGTGTCACACAATCTCACTAATACACACACTCTCTCACTGGCATACACACTTACACATTCTAACTTACACACTCTAACACATACACATTCTCACTAACCTACACATTGTCACTTGCACACTCTCACTGACATACACAGTGTCACTTACACACTCTCACTAACACACACACACACACACTCTCTCACTGACATACACAATGTCACTTACACACTCTCACTGACATACACAGTGTCACTTACACACTCTCACTAACACACACACACACACACATACACACACTCTCTCACTGACATACACAATGTCACTTACACAATCTCACTAACACACACACACTCTCTCACTGACATACAGTGTCACCTACACACTCTCACCAACACACATTGCCAGTTACACACTCTTACTAACACAACACAGTGTCACTTGCACACTCTCACACACACAAACACAGTGTCACTTGCACACTCTCACACACACAGTGTCACTTGCACACTCTCCCTAACACATAGAGTCTCTTGCACACTTTCACACTTTCACACACACACACACACAGTGTAATTTGCACATACTAACACAGTGTCACTTGCACACTCTCATTAACACACACACTGTCAGTCAAACACAAAATCACACACAATCATATAGTCACACTTTATTTACACACACAAACACAGTAATGTAACACACACATCAATTTACAAACATTCATACTATAAACAATCCCCCATGCCATACCTGGGTGCTGTGAAGAGTTCCAGGCAGCAGAATCCAGGATGTTGGTCTTCTTTCTCCTGGGGGAGCAGGAGAGCCGTGCACTGTGAGCACATGCTGCTTCCTGTTCCCCTCTGAGTGCTTCCTGTGTTCACAGACAGGGGGCAGCCGGGATACCAGTTTACATCCCAGCTTCCCCCAGCCTGCAGGAAGCACAGTGCTCTGCTCGGGGGATGAGGTTACAGTAAACCCCACTCCCTGAGCAGGTAATCGGCTGCAGAGGGAGCCCAGCAGGAGAGTGGCTGCGCTGGGGGGTGGCTAAGGGGCCGCTCACCCAGCACAGCATCCCCAGACAGCAGCAGGGCAGCCCCCCAGGAAACCTCCCTGTGGGCGCCGCACAGAGGCTGGCACCCCAGGCGAATGCCTTATTCGCCTTAATGGTAGTGCCGGCCCTGAGTGGCTGTCTACTAATCAGCCACTAGAGGTCACTTCCTGACTCATAGCACAGATTATCTGTGCTAGAGCGTCGCTGGACATCCTCACGCTGTGTGAGGACCTCCAGTGTCGCTCATTTCCTCATAGGAAAGCATTAAAAATATTTTTCAATGCTTTCCTATGGGGAGACCTAATGCGCATGCGCGGCGTTGCCACCATGCGTATTAGGTCTCCTCGGCCGGTGGGCGGGATCAGTCTCGCCCACCGGCCGACGGAGTCAGTAGGAGTAGCGGCACGGAGGAGGCAGCAACGAGGGACATCGTCGCTGCCTCAGGTAAGTGACTGAAGGGGTTTTCACCCCTGCAGCAACTGGGAATTGGGGGGTGGGAGGGAGAGGGAACCTCCAGTGCCAGGAAAACAGATTGTTTTCCTGGCACTGGAGTTTTCCTTTAAACTTTGTTTTTTTAGTGGGATTTTCCAAAGCTACAGTCGATCAATTTTTCTGCTAAACATTAACCCCTTAAGGACTGAGACAAATGTACACGTTGATCAAAACAAAACGTAAACAAAAACTTGAATTTGCGCTATATGTCTGTTAAGGCGTAATTCACCTCTTTCATATTATGTGCACCCACACTTATTATATATCATTTTATTCAGGGGAAACAGGGCTTTGATTAAACACCAAATATTTAGGCATACAACATAATTTAATATGAATAAAATATAAAAAAAATAGGAGAAAATAAGAATTTTTTTAAAAAAAATTTAGTTCTACGTGACATTTTAACTGTGAATGTCATAATACTATTTGCTTTTACTGCAAAAAAATACACATATTTGTATTCAGCGATGTCTCATGTGTATAACAGTACCCCCTATGTACAGGTTTTATGGTGTTTTGGGAAGTTACAGGGTCAAATATATAGCATGTTACATTTTTCAGTTTTTTCACATTGAAATTCGCCGGATTGGCTATGTTGCATTTGAGACCGTATGGTAGCCCAGAAGGATAGTTACCCCCCCCCATGATGGCATACCATTTGCAAAAGTAGACAACCCAAGGTACTGCAAATGTGGTATGTCAAGTCTTTTTTAGTAGCCACTTGGTCACAAACACTGGCCAAAGTTAGTGTTAATATTTGTTTGTGTGTTAAAAATGCAAAAAACATTTATGAACGCTAAATTTGGCCAGTGTTTGTGACTAAGTGGCTACTAAAAAAGACTGAACATATCCCATTTGCAATACCTTGGGTGGTCTACTTTTGCAAATGGTATGCCATCATGGGTGATATTCTCATTACTGGGCTACCATACGGTCTCAAAGGCAACGAAACCAATCTGGCGAATTTCAATGTGAAAAAACGGAAACGCAAGCCTTATATTTGACTCTGTAACTTTTGAAAATACCATAAAACCTGTACATGAGGGGTACTTTTATACCCAGGAGACTTTGCTGAACACAAATATTAGTGTTTCAAAACAGTAAAATGTATCACAACAATTATATAGTCTGTGTAAATGCCATTTATGTGTGAAAAATGCAAACAAGTTCACTTTCACTGATGATATCATCGTTGTAATAAATTTTACTGTTTTGAAACACTAATATTTGTATTCAGCGAAGTCTTCCGAGTAAAACAACCCCCCCCCCCCCCCCCCCATGTACAGGTTTTATGGTGTCTTGGAAAGTTACAGGGTTAGATATAGTGCTAGCAAAATAAATTCCCTGGACTTTCGACCTGGGTTGTCAGGCAGGTCCCGCAGATTGTAATTAATAAAATGACGTAATTATGTAAAATTATTACATAAATATATACATAGAACTATTATATTGTTCTACGTGTATTTTGATATCAATAAATATTAATTTTAAAAAAACAGTTAGAAAGAAATTACATATATATATATATATATAGAAGGCGTATGCCTGAAGTTGTGGGAGGGATTTTATGCCTATTTAAACCCAGCAAATCCCCTTACTCACCTGTCTTCGACGATTTCGGAAATTCCCGCCTTCATTTCCGCTTTGCAGACCTCTGACGTCAGTCTGCCGCGACGCTTGTACACAGCCCGCCGGTTTCGTGGGTATTTTCACTCGAACGGTAGCCTCCCGACAGTTTCGTCCAAACTGTAAGTCCTTTCAAAAGATCTTCATTATTAGTATTCGTTTTCACGCATAAGTCATTCAACGGTATGGTGAGAGTAGACGTGTGGGTCGGTAGTTTGGCAAGAGGGTGTCACTCGCATCGCTC